>NC_092046.1:78676684-78691684 GCF_003086295.3 Arachis hypogaea | reverse complement strand
GGACAGCCCGAAGCATCAGGCGCTTCGGACAATAACCGAACAGCTGCACCGTCTAGATAAAGCCACACGCACAACCCACACACCGCTCATCCGCCACCACGGTCTGCAAACACAGGACGCCCGGACGAACCGCGCCCCGCACGCCTAGGCGCGTGCAGGCAAGCGGAAGCGCACGAGGTAGCCGAGTCAGCGCCGCTGGGTAGGGTTCGGGGGAAGCGACGAAGAACATTCAAGGGACAGCCAGATACGTGAGGTGCTTCGGGCGATAGCCAAACAGCCGCACCGTCTTAAGCAACACGCCCAACCCACACCGCATCGGGCACCGTCGTACGTCGACCCTAGACGTAGGGCGAGCACGACACGTTGCCCCTCCGGAGTGGACACGAACAGGTAACCGTCTTCCGCAACGTGCCCCCTCAAAGTGCTGGGACGAGCACGTCGCGTTGCCCCCTGCCTACGACACCCGCTGCCGCACGCATATCCATCATCCGCGTCGTGCGCCACACTAGGCCTGGCCAAGCGTTGGGCTGCGCAAGCCATGTTGCCCCTCGCGGGGGCGCACAGGCCGCCCGCCGTTCCCACGTCGTGCTCGGACTTGGGATGATCCCCCTAGTCCTGGGCCGAGCACAAGGTGTTGCCCCGAGCGTGTGCCCAAGGCACAACTCCACCACGCCATGCTCCCTAGGTGGTGCCTAGGTGGGCCGTGCACGGACGTGTTTCCCTTCTTGTTGGTCCTTCGGTGATCGGGGTTCGCCGCAGCCAGACCCCCGTCCTCGACCTTGCACCCGGGGCGGGGGACCCCGGCGGCACACCACAACCACAACGTGCTTGCTTGTGTGCCTACAGTAGATGAGTAGACAGTTCAAGAAAACAGGCTTATGGACAAGTAGAGGACGTTTTAGTAAAGGTTGAGGGCCTTTACATCCCTGCTGATTTCATAGTCCTGGATACTGGAAAGGAAGAGGATGAATCCATCATCCTAGGAAGACCTTTCCTGGCCACAGCAAGAGCTGTGATTGATGTTGACAGAGGTGAAATAGTCCTTCAATGGAATGAGAACTCCCTTGTATTCAAAACTCAAGGATCTCCCTCTGCAACCATGGAGAGGAAGCTTGAAAAGCTTCTCTCAAAGCAGAGTCAACCAGAGCCCCCACAGTCAAACTCTAAGTTTGGTGTTGGGAGGCCACAACCAAACTCTAAGTTTGGTGTTGAACTCCCATATCCAAACTCTAAGTTTGGTGTTGGAAGGCCACAACCAAACTCTAAGTTTGGTGTTGAACTCCCATATCCAAACTCTAAGTTTGGTGTTGGAGAGTCTCAACAAAGCTCTGCACATCTGTGAGGCTCCATGAGAGCCCACTGTCAAGCTATTGACATTAAAGAAGCGCTTGTTGGGAGGCAACCCAATGTTTATCTAATTCTTATTTTTATTGTTTTTCATGTTTTCTTAGGTTCATGATCATGTGGAGTCACAAAATAAATATAAAAATTGAAAACGGAATCAAAAACAGCAGAAGAAAAAGCACACCCTGGAGGAGCATCTGCCTGGCGTTCAAACGCCAGAACAGAGCATGGTTCTGGCGCTGAACGCCCAAAATGGGCAACATCCTGGCGCTGAACGCCCAGAACAAGCATGGTTCTGGCGTTCAACGCCAGAAATGGCAGCAAATGGGCGTTGAACGCCCAAAATGGGCACCAACCTGGCGCTGAACGCCCAGAGTTGTGTGCAAAGGCATTTTACATGCCTAAATTGGTGCAGGGATGTAAATGCCTTGACACCTCAGGATCTGTGAACCCCACAGGATCCCCACCTACCTCATCATCTCTCTTTCCATTCATGATCATCCCTTCTGTTTTCCATTTACCACTCACATCCATACACCCACTACCTTCAAAATTCAACATCTCTCTCCCACCCAATCCCACCCATATGGCCGAATACACACTCCCATCCATCTCCTCCATATCTTCTTCTTATTCTTCTATTCTTTCTTCTTTTGCTCGAGGGCGAGCAACATTCTAAGTTTGGTGTGGTAAAAGCATAGCTTTTTTGTTTTTTCCATAACCATTGATGGCACCTAAGGCCAGAGAAACCTCTAGAAAGAGGAAAGGGAAGACAAAAGCTTCCATCAAGGGTCTATAGCTCAGTGGTAGAACATTTGACTGCAAATCAAGAGATCCCTGAGATACCTCAGGGGATACATTTTCTTCCACACAATTATTGGAAGCAACTAAGGGTGGAACATCAAGAGCACTCCATCATCCTTCATGAAATCAGAGAAGATCTAAAAGCAATGAAGGAGGAGCAACAGAGACAAGGAAAAGACATAGAAGAGCTCAAGGACATCATTGGTTCCTCAAGAAGGAAACGCCACCATCACTAAGGTGGATTCATTCCTTGTTCTTATTTCTTCTGTTTTTCGTTTTCTATGTTATGTGCTTAGCTATGTTTGTGTCTTCATTACATGATCATTAGTAGTTAGTAACTTTGTCTTAAAGTTATGAATGTCCTATGAATCCATCACCTCTCTTAAATAAAAAATGTTTTAATTCAAAAGAACAAGAAGTACATGAGTTTCGAATTTATCCTTGAACTTAGCTTAATTATATTGATGTGGTGACAATGCTTCTTGTTTTCTGAATGTATGCTTGAACAGTGCATATGTCTTTTGAAGTTGTTGTTGAAGAATGTTAAATATGTTGGCTCTTGAAAGAATGATGACTAGGAGACATGTTATTTGATAATCTGAAAAATCATAAAAATGATTCTTGAAGCAAGAAAAAGCAGCAAAGAACAAAGCTTGCAGAAAAAAAAATAGGCGAAAAAAAAAGAAATATATAGAAAGAAAAAGAAAAAGCAAGCAGAAAAAGCCAATAACCCTTAAAACCAAAAGGCAAGGGAAATAAAAAGGATCCCAAGGCTTTGAGCATCAGTGGATAGGAGGACCTAAAGGAATAAAATCCTGGTCTAAGCGGCTAAACCAAGCTGTCCCTAACCATGTGCTTGTGGCGTGTAGGTGTCAAGTGAAAACTTGAGACTGAACGGTTAAAGTCAAGGTCCAAAGCAAAAAAAAAAAAAGAGTGTGCTTAAGAACCCTGGACACCTCTAATTGGGGACTTTAGCAAAGCTGAGTCACAATCTGAAAAGGTTCACCCAATTATGTGTCTGTGGCATTTATGTATCCGGTGGTAATACTGGAAAACAAAGTGCTTAGGGCCACGGCCAAGACTCATAAAGAAGCTGTGTTCAAGAATCATCATACTGAACTAGGAGAGTCAATAACACTATTCGAAATCTGAAGTTCCTATAGATGCCAATCATTCTGAACCTCAATGGATAAAGTGAGATGCCAAAACTATTCAAGAGGCAAAAAGCTATAAGTCCCGCTCATATGATTGCAGCTATGTTTCATTGATAGTTTGGAATTTATAGTATATTCTCTTCTTTTTATCCTATTTGATTTTCAGTTGCTTGGGGACAAGCAACAATTTAAGTTTGGTGTTGTGATGAGCGGATAATTTATACGCTTTTTGACATTATTTTTAGTATGTTTTTAGTAGAATCTGGTTACTTTTAGGGATGTTTTCATTAGTTTTTATGTTAAATTCACATTTCTGGACTTTACTATGAGTTTGTGTGTTTTTCTGTGATTTCAGGTATTTTCTGGCTGAAATTGAGGGACTTGAGCAGAAATCAGATTCAGAGGTTGAAGAAGGACTGCTAATGCTGTTGGATTCTGACCTCCCTGCAATCAAAGTGGATTTTCTAGAGCTACAGAACTCGAAATGGCGCGCTTCCAATTGCGTTGGAAAGTAGACATCCGGGGCTTTCCAGCAATATATAATAGTCCATACTTTGGCCAAGAATAGACGACGTAAACTGGCGTTCAACGCCAGCTCTCTGCCCAAATCTGGCGTCCAGCGCCAGAAAAGGAGCCAAAACCAGAGTTGAACGCCCAAACTGGCACAAAAACTGGCGTTCAACTCCAAGAAGGACCTCTACACGTGCAACACTCAGGCTCAGCCCAAACACACACCAAGTGGGCCCAGGAAGTGGATTTATGCATCAATTACCTACTCATGTAAACCCTAGTGACTAGTTTATTATAAATAGGACCTCTTACTATTGTATTAGACATCTTTGGTCTCAGTTTTAATCCATTGTTCATCTTAGGAGACTATTGATCACGCTTAAGGGGGCTGGCCATCTCGGCCATGCCTGGACCTTCACTTATGTATTTTCAACGGTAGAGTTTCTACACTCCATAGATTAAGGTGTGGAGCTCTGCTGTTCCTCAAAGATTAATGCAAAGTACTACTGTTTTCTATTCAATTCATCTTATTTCACTTCTAAGATATCCATTCACACCCAAGAACGTGATGAAGGTGATGATTATGTGTGACGCTCATCATCCTTCTCCTTTATGAACGCGTGCCTGACAAACACCTCTGTTCTACATGAAATAAGCTAGAATGAATATCTCTTAGATCTCCTAACCAGAATCTTCGTGGCGTAAGCTAGAATGATGGCGACATTCAAGAGAATCCGGAAGGTCTAAACCTTGTCTGTGGTATTCCGAGTAGGATTCAATGATTGAATGACTGTGACGAGCTCCTAACTCGCGATTGCAGGGCGTTAGTGACAGATGCAAAAGGATAGTAAATCCTATTCCAGCATGATCGAGAACCGACAGATGAATAGCCGTGCCGTGACAGGGTGCGTGAGCATATTATTCACTGAGAGGATAAGATGAAGCCATTGGCAAGGGTGATGCCTCCAGACGATTAGCCGTGCCGTGACAGGGCATTGGATCATTTTCCCGAGAGATGACCGAAAGTAGCCATTGACAGTGGTGATGTATCACATAAAGCCAGCCATGGAAAGGAGTAAGACTGATTGGATGAAGATAGCAGGAAAGCAGAGGTTCAGAGGAACGAAAAGCATCTCCATTCGCTTATCTGAAATTCCTACCAATGATTTACATAAGTACCTCTATCCCTATTCTATTATTTATTATTCGAAAACATCATTATCAATTTATATCTGCCTAACTGAGATTTGCAAGGTGACCATAGCTTGCTTCATACCAACAATCTCCGTGGGATTCGACCCTTACTCACGTAAGGTATTACTTGGACGACCCAGTGCACTTGCTGGTTAGTTGTATCGAAGTTGTGACAAATTATGAATGTGTAATCACGATTACGCGTACCAAGTTGCTCACGTGCCAGGAATAGTTTGAGCCTGGACATCACAATTTCGTGCACCAGTCGGGATAAAAGAGTGTTTTGTATTTCTATATGTGGGAATTGGGTGCATACTCATGTATTGATTAAAAGTATAGACCTTATGCATTGATGTTATTGTATGTAGCTTAAAAGGGAAAGAAAAAAAATGAGAAAAACAAAAGGAAAAGAAGAAAAAATAATAAAAAGGGGACAAAATGCCCCAAAGTAAAGTCCAATAAGAGTCAATGCATAAGTGTTGGGAAAGTCAAAAGAAATGCATGAGTATGTGAAAGGTGAAGGATGGGTAGTTAGGTTAGTACTTAAGTGTATAGGTTATTATAGAGGTTAGGTGGAAAAGTTTAAGCTCGTCAAAGATTTAAATTCTAGTCCACTTATCCATATATGATCCTACCTTGACCCTATCCTCATCACAACCTTATGGAAAAGACCTCATGATATTTGTATGCATGATATTTGAAAGCATGATTAGGGGAGAATTGAGTGAATCAACCCCTAAACACTTGAGTGAAATAGAGTGGATACACATCCGGTGAGGGTTCGATTGCTCAATTACGTGTATCCACCACTATCATCTATATTCATGCAAGTTTGCAATTCCTTTTGATGATTCAATACAATTGTGGGTTGGACTTGACCTCCATTGTTTGAACCCTTGTGCTTACATATATACTCTTGGAAGTTGATTTGTTTTGACCAAGCATATGCATTCATATAGTTAGTTGTATTTAGATAATTTGCATTTAGATAGTTTAGTTGCATTGAATAAATGTCATACCCTTTGCTTCATTCTTGGTTCAAGCATGAGGACATGCTTGGTTTAAGTGTGGGGAGGTTGATAAACCCCATTTGTAGGGTTTATCTTGTGTTGAATTTAGAGCATTTTGATAACCTTTCCTCACATTTATTCAATAAAATAGCATGATTTTTGTGAGTGTCTCCTTATTTGCGCTTAGATATGAAAACATGCTTTTTAGACCTTTAATTTGATAGTTTTAATCTTTCTTTGATTCTACTAGATGCCTTAATGTGTGTGCTAGTGATTTCAGGGTAAAAAGGGATAGAAAAGGATCAAAGGAGTGAAAGGAAAGCATACAAAGTGGAAAAATCATGAAAAGCCAAAGATTTAGAAAAAAGCTCATGGACGTGCGCGCGCACTATCCGCGAAATGCTCCATAGACGCGTACGCGCACTGTACGCGTACGCGCCGAAGGTTGCACGTGAGTTTTAAAGAAGAACTCATGCCTGGCAATTTTGGGGGGTTTCTGGCCCCATTTGGAGCTGCGTTTTGGCGGGAAATGCATAAAAGGAACCAAGGATTGAAGGGGAAGACATCTTGGCTCATTCATATACTTTAGGATTAGTTTTAGTTAGTCTTAGAGAGAGAAGCTCTCACTTCTCTCTAGGATTAGAATTATGATTAGGTTTAGTTCTTAGATCTAGGTTTTAATTCATGCTTTCATCTACTTCTACCCTTCAATTCTTTGTTGTTACATTCATCATTCTTCTATTGTTTGTTAGAATTTTTTCTACTTTGTTTCTAGGCTTTGCTGTAGATCTACTTTTGTTCACCCCATTTTCTTTCAATTCAATTTGAGGTAATTCATGATCATTGTGTTTCTTTTGATTGTTGTTATTAATTCCTTGCAATAATTGTTGTTAGATTCTATTCTTGTTGTCAATTTACTATGCTTTTCTTTTGTGCCTTCCAAGTGTTTGATGAAATGCTTGGTTGGATTTTAGTGTAGATTTCGTTCCTCTTGGCCTTGGTGGAGTAATTAGTGGTGCTTGAGTTATCTATTTCCTTTGATGATTGATAATTAGAAGTTTCTAATTAATTTGGATACCACTAAAGCTAGTCTTTCCCTTGGGAGTTGGCTAGGACTTGTGGAATCAAATTAAATTCATCCACTTGACTTTCCTCCATGGTTAGAGGTTAACTAAGTGGTAGCAATGGACAATTGTGGTCACAATTGAGGAGGATAACTAGGATAGGACTTCTAGTTCTCATATCTTGCCAAGAGCTGTGTTAGTTGCTAGTTTATTTTCATTGCCATTTCCATTTCTTGCCTATTATCCCAAAAATCCCAAAACATACCTCATAACCAATAACAAGAAACTTTATTGCAATTCCTAGGGAGAACGACCTGAGGTTCCAATACTTCGGTTTATAATTTTAGGGGTTTGTACTTGTGACAAACAAATGTTTGTATGAAAGGATTATTGTTGGTTTAGAAACTATTCTTGCAACGAGAATTCATTTGTTAATTATAAACCGTCAAAAATTCAATCATCAGGCACCCTAATTGATTGAGAAAAAAATTTTAGAACTTGCTTGAACTACACATTGTGGAATATGATTTTTGAGCAAAGAACACAAGCATGTGAGTTTTGAGACTAATTGTGTGGTTACATCACATGACCACTTATTTTCATTCTTGTGTGCATTATTTTCTTTCTATGAACGCAATCTTTGATTTGTTTGATTCTTTATGTCCATTATTTTGTGTATGAATGCATTTATATGATTGAGGCCATTGTTTCGATTAGCTCACTTACCCAAATAGCCTACCTTTTATCTTCCATTGTTAACTAAATTTGAGCCTATGCTAAACCCATTTGTTGTTAATTTTAGCACATTACAAGCCTAAGTGAAAAATAATATATGTCCCTTGTTTGGATCTTTGATTAGTTTAGGCTAGTGAGAGTGTTTATCATTTGATTTTGGGAGAGTTGGGAACATTGGGTAGAGATAAAAGTGTATTTTGTGGTTTTGTTGAAAATCATGGGAATTGGATACATACTCATGTATCAATTGAATGTTAAATCATATGCATTGATTCTTTTGTGTATATTTTAGTTTGAAGAAAAAAAAGAGAAAAACAAAGAGAAAAATAAAAAGGAAAAAATATATATATAGAAAAAGAAAGAAAAAGAAAAGCAATAAAAAGGGAACAAAATGCCCTAAAGCAAAGTTCAATAAAAAAAATTAATGCATATAAGTTGTGGGAAAAAAAAAGAGAATGCATGAGTATGTGAAAAAGTGAAGAATGGGTAGTTAGGTTAGCTTTGAAATTGTATAGGTTGCTATATAGGTTAGGTGGGAAGTTTAAGCTTATAAAAGATTCAAATTCTAGTCCACTTGACCATATATACACCCTTACGTTGACCCTAGTCCCATTACAACCTATGGAAAAGTCCTCATGATATTTGTATGCATGCATGAAATAATTGTTGATTGTTAGATGAAGAACAAATCTTGGAAAGCATGATTAGTAGAGAATTGAGTGAATCAACCCCATACACTTGAGTGACTAGAGCGGATACACATCCGGTGAGGGTTCGATCACTCAATTACATGCTTTCACCCATGATCATCTTTTCCTGCAAGTTTGTGAACTAT
The DNA here is from genome assembly GCF_003086295.3 of Arachis hypogaea. NCBI lineage: Eukaryota > Viridiplantae > Streptophyta > Magnoliopsida > Fabales > Fabaceae > Arachis > Arachis hypogaea. The sequence goes on along the minus strand of NC_092046.1, from coordinate 78,683,034 downwards.
TTTTCTGATAACTCAATTCAATTGTGGGTTTGCTTTGATTGCTATTGCTTTAGCCCTTGTACTGTATATGTATTCTTGGGAATTGATTTATTTTGACCAAGTAATTGCATTCATTTAGATAGATTGCATCTAGGTAGTTTACATTGAATAAATGTTGATACCTTTTGTTTCTTTCTTGAGTTTAGCATGAGGAGATGCTTGGTTTAAGTGTGGGGAGGTTTGATAAATTCCAATTTTGTGGTTTATCTTGTGCTTAATTTGGGGGATTTTATCACATTTTCTCACATTTATTCAATGAAATAGCATGGTTTTGTAATTCTCCCTTAATTTGTGCTTAAGCGTAAAAACATACTTTTTAGGCCTTAAAATTGGTGATTTTAATTCACCTTAATTCCATTCGATGCCTTGATGTGTTTGTTGAGTTATTTCAGGTTCATAAGGCAAGTAGTAGATGGGAGAAGTGAAGAGAAAAGCTTGCAAAGTGGAGAATTCATGAAGAAATGAGCATTTGGAGAATTGAGGGCCATGCGCACGCGTCACTCACGCTTACGCATGCGTTGAAGAATTGCAACCCACGCACACGCGTTGCCCACGCGTACGCGTGAGAAGGAGTTTTGGCCATCGACATGCACGCGTCGCCAACGCGCACGCGTGACGCTTGGCATGTGACTCACTTAAAGTGAAATCGCTGAGGACGATTTCTAAGTTGCCCAGGCCCAAATCCAACTTGTCTCTGAGGGTATTCCATGCGGAATTGAAGATTGATCCAAGGGAGAGCAATTAGTTATTGCTTAGAATCATGTAGTTTAGTTTCTAGAGAGAGAAGCTCCCTCCTTTCTCTAGAATTAGGTTTCTTAGGGTAATTGCATCTTGGATCTAGGGTTCAATTCTTATTTTCCTTTAGTTTTCCTTGTTATTTCTTATTCCATCTTAATTCTCTTAGTTGTAGTGTTAATTCTCCTTTCATTCCCCTTTTAGTTTTATGAATGCTCATGTTGGATTTGGATATCTTTTAATGCAATTGATATTTGATGTTCTTTTACGGTTGATTTGAGTTTTATTATTAATTCCTTGCAATTGGTAGTTCGTAGATTTATTCTTCCTTGCAATTTATTATACTTTCTTTTTATACCTTCCAAGTGTTTGACAAAATGCTTGGTTGGTTGTTAGAGTAGATTTTGAGTATCCTTGGCTTAGAAAGAGGAATTAAGCAATCTTGAGTCATGAATACCCAACTTATGTTGGTGATCTAGAGTTGTTAGCTAGTATTGTTTTAATTGACGCTAATCTTTTGCTAATTCAGTTAGTGAGTTGATTAGCTCTTTGGATTGAGATTAGCTAGTCTTGTTTGACGCTCTCTCAATGTGAAGATAATATTGTACCTTCTTCCATTGCTAGAGATGACGAAATAAGATAAATTCTTGTTAATCATTGTTATTAGTGACTAGGATAGAAAGTCCATGATCTCAACCCTTGCCATGAAAGTCTCTCTTTATTACTTGCCTTCTTTAATTGTTTCTTTACTTTTCTTGCCATTTATTTTCTTGTCCTCTTATCAAATCAAACCCCCGTATTCCTTCATAGCCAATAATTGACCACTTCATTGCAATTTCTTGTGAGATGATCCGAGGTTTAAATAGTTCGGTTAATTTTCATTGGGGTTTGTACTTGTTACAAAACCAAATTTTTGCAAGTAAGGATTGTTTGTTGGTTTAGAACTATACTTGCAACGAGAATTCAATTGTGAAATTCTAAACCATACAAAGAATCCAAGCATCAGAGCTACAGAAGTCCAAATGGAGTGTTCTCAATGGCTATGGAAATCTAACCTCCAGAGCTTTCCAGCAATGTATAATAGTCCATACTTTGCTTTAGATTAGAAGACCCAAAACTGGCGTCCAACACCAGCTTCCTGCCCCTCCAGGCGTCCAGCGTCCAACGAGCAGAGCCTAGTGTCAAAACGCCCAGAGAGGACCCCCTAGCCAGCGTTCAATTTCCTAGAGTCCTCCTAGCACGTGGATCACATCAAAACTCAGCCCAAACACTCACTAAGTGGGCCCCAGAAGTAGATTTTAGCACTGAAAAGAGTGTTTTACACTTACTAGTTATTAGTTTAGTATTTAAAGTAGAAGATCACACTTTGTTAAGGATCTTTTACCATCATTCAGCATATTTTCGTGTATCACTTTGTTTTTCACATCAGTATGAGTTTCTAAACCTCCTAGGTTGAGGGGAGGAGCCCTACTTTGTCTTATGAATTAATAAAAGTATTACTGTTTCTTCTTCGATCCGTGTTTGATTTATTTCTAAGATGTATATTCGTTCTTCAACATGGTGAATAGGATGATCAGTGACAATCAGCTCTATTCATCATACTAAGATGAACGTGCCTGACAAACACCCGCGTCTACTTAGGTTCGTGTGAAAACGTGGCTGGAAAGCTCGAACCAACAACTATGTTTATACATCACTCAGACGGCTAGCCCACGACTTCGTTGGGAACTTCTCGAGACACCAGTTCAGCTGATTTCCGGGGAGATTAGGGTCTCCATGGTAAAGGCTAGAATTCAAAGAAGCAGCATTCTCTGATCCGGAAGATTCGACCGTGTCTGTGGCGTTTTGAGTAGGATCGCCAAGAGAATGAACTGCTAGAGCTTCACCCTCCGTCAGATTGGATGACCACGGGCAATGGCGTTTGATCTGGAGAAGAGGGGATTAATGACCACAGGCAATGGCTTTGATCACATACAGCCTGCCATAGAAGAGATCATTCACAAGCAAAGAAGACAGTGATACTAGAGTTAATTCAGAAAGGCTAAGCAACTCCAATCCTCAACTATATTCCTATTACTAATTCCATTTAATATAAAAAGTAATTTATACATTATTACTCTTACAACTTCAAACCAATGACTTCTTGATTTCGCCTGACTAAGACCTGCAAGGTAACCATAGCTTGCTTCAAAACACAATCCTCGTGGGATCGACCCTGACTCGCTCAGGTATTACTTGGACGACCCAGTGCACTTGCTGGTACAGCTGTACGAAGGTGTGGGGATTTGTGCACCAAGTTTTTGCTGGGGAATAGAATAAAATCAAGCATAGATTGAAATAGAATAGTGATATTATTAATCCATAAGAATCAGCAGAGCTCCTAACCTTAACCTAGGAGGTTAGTGACTCATACTGTACATAAAATAAAAAGTGAAAAACGTGTATAGTGGGAAGGAAAAAGATCCTAAACAAGGGTGATCTCCTCCTATATATACTAATCTGCTAACTAAGAATTATAGAATTAAGATAATCTTGTGTTATAGTGCAAAAATTCACTTTTCGGGCCCACTTGGTGAGTGTTTGGACTGAGCTTGAGTGAGCCACGAGCTAGTGCTCCCTTTTGGGCTTTACACACCAGGAATGAGGCTGGTGGCTGGCGTTGAACGCCAGTTTTGGGCCTTCATTTCCAAAGAAAAGTACAAACTATTATATATTTCTGGAAAGCCCTGCATGTTAGCTTTCCATAGCCATTGTGAGTGCAGCATTTGGACTTTCGTAGCTCTAGAAATGCTCCTTCGAGTGCATGGAGGTTAGATCCTGACAGCATCTATAGTCCTTTCTCTGTCTTTGAATCAGACTTTTTTCAAAGCTCCTCAATTTCAGCTAGAAAATATCAGAAATCACTAGAAAACACACAAACTAAAAGTAGAATTGAAAATATGAATTTGCACTAAAACCTATGAAAATATAATAAATCTTAAACAAAACATAATGAAAATTATATGAAGATGATGCCAAAAAGTATATAAAATATCCGCTCATCAGAACACCAAACTTAAACTGTTGCTTGTCTCCAAGCAACCAAAAATAAAATAGAATTAAAAAGAAGAGATGGATACTATTTCAGAGTTCTCAATGAAGCTCAGTTTCAATTAGATGAGCGAGATTAGCAGCTTTTTGCTTCTAAACAGGTTTGGCATCTCACTTTCCATTAAAACTTAAAATAATTGACATCTTTAGGAACTCAGAATCCAGATGATACTATTGATTCTCCTTGTATAGTTCACTTTTATTCTTGAACATAGCTTCTTTTGAGTCTTGGCTGTGACTCTAAGCGCTTTGTTTTCCAGTGTTACTACCGGATACAAAAATGCCACAGACACTTAACTGGTAACCCTTTCGGATTGTAATTCAACTTGCTAGAATCCCCAGCCAGTGGTGTCTAGAGTTCTTAAGCACACTCTTTGCTTGGATCATACTTTAATTGCTTAGTCTCAAGTTTTTCACTTGACACTTCACACCAAAGCATATAGTTAAAGAGCTTGGGAGACAGCTCATTTGAACTGTTTAGGCCAAGATTTTTTTTTTCTCTACCATTAATCTCAAGCCTTGATCTTGTCTTGCTTTTGCGTTAAGAGCTATTGCTTTTGGTCTGCCTTTTGGTTTAAAGAGCTATTGGCTTTTTCTTTTTCTGCTTGTTTTTTTTGTCGCATATACATATATTTTTTTCTTTTTTTGCTGCTTTTCTTTCTTCAAGAATCAATTTTTGATTTTTCAGATTACCAATAATACTTCACTTTTATCATCATTCTTTCAAGAGCCAACATTCTTAACTCTAACATCAAATATGCATTGTTTATTCATGCATTTAGAAAGTAAAAGCAATGCCACTACATCAAATAATTGAACTATTCTTATTATATAACTCGAAATTTATGTATCTCCATAATCTTTTTCAATAAAATTTTCTTTCAGTATAGTGAGAGATTCATGGAATAATTTTCTTTCAAATAAAATTTTCTTTAAGACACAAGTAAAGATGATCATGCATAAGAAACAGACAATAAGATAGAATACATGGAAACAGAAAAATAACAGGCAACAAGGGATTAAGGGAACGGGACCACCTTAGTGATGGTGGCTACTACTCCTTCTAGAGAATCCAATAGAGTGCTTGATTTTTTCTTTGTCATGCCCTTGTCTCTGTTGCTCTTACCTCATGGCTCTTTGATCTTCTCTTATTTCATGGAGGATGGTGGAATCCTCTTGATGTCCCAGCCTTAGCTGATCCATATTGGAGCTCAATTCTCCTAGAGAAGTATGCAATTGGTCCCAATAGCCTTGAGAGGGGAGGGGAAATGCATCTTTTGAGGTATCTCAGGGATTTTTTGTTGAGGCAGCTCCACACGCTCTTATTGAGGTGCACGTGTAGGCTCTCTTGTTTGCTCCATCCTTCTTTTAGTGATAGGCTTGTCTTCCTCAGCGGGAATATCTTCTTCTATGACAAATCCTGCTGAATTGCATAGATGATAGATAAGATAGGGGAACGCCAACCTTGCTAAGGTGGAAGGCTTTTCAGCTTTCTTGTACAATTCCTAAGGTATCACCTCATGTACCTCCACCTCACTCCCAATCATGATTCAATGAATCATGATGGCTCTGTCAATGGTCACTTCTGACCGATTGCTAGTAGGGATGATAGAGTGTTGGATGAATTCCAACCATCCTCTAGCTACAGGCTTGAGGTCAAGCCTTCTTAGTTGGATAGGCTTGCCTTGAGCATCCCTCTTCCACTGAGCTCCTTCCACACAAATGTCTGAAAGGACTTGGTCCAGCCTCTGATCAAAATTGAATCTTCTAGTTTAAAGATGTTGGTCTCCTTACATTATTGCCAAATGGAACGCCAAACTTACACTTTCTGGGCTGAAATCCAAGGGTCGCCCTCGGACCATGGTGCTCCAATTTTTGGGATGAGGGTTCACACTAGTGTCATGATTTTTAGTGATCCATGCATTACCATAGAACTCTTGCACCATCAAGATTCCAACTTTCGGCATAGGATTGGTGATAGTGAGTATAGCTCCAAACTAACAAACAACTCTCACATCAAATTAAATTATGGTTTTGTCACAAATAACAAACCCCAAATAAGAATTAACCGAAGTATTTAGACTCCGAGTCATCTCACAAGGAGTTGCAATGAAGTGCTCAATTATTGACTGTGAAGAACAAATGGGGGTTTGATTTGATAAGAGGCGAGAAATTAAATGTGCAAGAAAGTTAAATCAAGCAAACAATTAAGGAAGCAAGTAAAAAGAGAACATTCATGGCAAGGTTATACTATAGGCTTTCTATCCTATCATACAATGATCAATCATCTTATTTAGTCAACCCAACAATAGAAGAAGTATCATATCACTCACATAAGGAGAATGCAAACAAGACTAATCATAATCACAATAATAAACAAGAATTTATCTTATTTTTCATCTCCAACATTGAAGAAGTGTAAGTTATTTCATAGAGAAGAAAGACAAACCAAATCAAGTTAAATCCATGAAAGGGTCTTGAAGATA
>NC_092046.1:78662299-78675684 GCF_003086295.3 Arachis hypogaea | reverse complement strand
GGCATTTTACATGCTAAATTGGGCAGGGATGTAAATGCCTGACACCTCAGGATCTGTGAACCCCACAGGATCCCACCTACCTCATTCATCTCTCTTTCCATTCATGATCATCCCTTCTGTTTTCCATTACCACTCACATCCATACCCCACTACTTAAAATTCAACATCTCTTCCCACCAATCCACCCATATGGCAATAACCCCTCCATCTCCTCCATATCTTCTTCATTCTCTTTTTCTTTTTTGAGGCGAGCCATTCTAAGTTGGTGTGGTAAAGCATAGTTTTTTTTTTTTTCCATACCATGATGGCCAAGCAGAGAAACCTCTAAAAGAGGAAGGAAAAAAGTTCATCAAGGGTCTATACTCAGTGGTAAAATTGACTGCAATCAAGAGATCCCTGAGATACTAGGGGATAATTTCTTCCACAAATAGAAGCAAAGAACCAAGCACTCCACATCCAGAAATCGAAGATTAAAGCAATGAAGGAGACACAGAGACAAAAAGACATAGTAAGGAGCAAGGACATAGTGGATTCATTCCTTGTTCTTATTTCTTCTGTTTTTCGTTTTCTATGTTATGTGCTTAGCTATGTTTGTGTCTTCATACATGATCATTAGTAGTAGTAACTTTGTCTTAAAGTTATGAATGTCCTATGAATCCATCACCTCTCTTAAATAAAAAATGTTTTAATTCAAAAGAACAAGAAGTACATGAGTTTCGAATTTATCCTTGAACTTAGCTTAATTATATTGATGTGGTGACAATGCTTCTTGTTTTCTGAATGTATGCTTGAACCAGTGCATATGTCTTTTGAAGTTGTTGTTTAAGAATGTTTAAATATGTTGGCTCTTGAAAGAATGATGACTAGGAGACATGTTATTTGATAATCTGAAAAATCATAAAAAATGATTCTTGAAGCAAGAAAAAGCAGCAAAGAACAAAGCTTGCAGAAAAAAAAAATAGGCGAAAAAAAAAAGAAATATAATAGAAGAAAAAGAAAAAGCAAGCAGAAAAAGCCAATAACCCTTAAAACCAAAAGGCAAGGGAAATAAAAAGGATCCCAAGGCTTTGAGCATCAGTGGATAGGAGGACCTAAAGGAATAAATCCTGGTCTAAGCGGCTAAACCAAGCTGTCCCTAACCATGTGCTTGTGGCGTGTAGGTGTCAAGTGAAAACTTGAGACTGAACGGTTAAAGTCAAGGTCCAAAGCAAAAAAAAAAAAGAGTGTGCTTAAGAACCCTGGACACCTCTAATTGGGGACTTTAGCAAAGCTGAGTCACAATCTGAAAAGGTTCACCCAATTATGTGTCTGTGGCATTTATGTATCCGGTGGTAATACTGGAAAACAAAGTGCTTAGGGCCACGGCCAAGACTCATAAAGAAGCTGTGTTCAAGAATCATCATACTGAACTAGGAGAGTCAATAACACTATTCGAAATCTGAAGTTCCTATAGATGCCAATCATTCTGAACCTCAATGGATAAAGTGAGATGCCAAAACTATTCAAGAGGCAAAAAGCTATAAGTCCCGCTCATATGATTGCAGCTATGTTCATTGATAGTTGGAATTTATAGTATATTCTCTTCTTTTTATCCTATTTGATTTTCAGTTGCTTGGGACAAGCAACAATTAAGTTTGGTGTTGTGATGAGCGGATAATTTATACGCTTTTTGACATTTTTTTAGTATGTTTTTAGTAGAATCTGTTACTTTTAGGGATGTTTTCATTAGTTTTTATGTTAAATTCACATTTCTGGACTTTACTATGAGTTTGTGTGTTTTTCTGTGATTTCAGGTATTTTCTGGCTGAAATTGAGGGACTTGAGCAGAAATCAGATTCAGAGGTTGAAGAAGGACTGCTATGCTGTTGATTCTGACCTCCCTGCAATCAAAGTGGATTTTCTGGAGCTACAGAACTCGAAATGGCGCGCTTCCAATTGCGTTGGAAAGTAGACATCCGGGCTTTCCAGCAATATATAATAGTCCATACTTTGGCCAAGAATAACGACGTAAACTGGCGTTCAACGCCAGCTCTCTGCCCAAATCTGGCGTCCAGCGCCAGAAAAGGAGCCAAAACCAGAGTTGAACGCCCAAACTGGCACAAAAACTGGCGTTCAACTCCAAGAAGGACCTCTACACGTGCAACACTCAGGCTCAGCCCAAACACACACCAAGTGGGCCCAGGAAGTGGATTTATGCATCAATTACCTACTCATGTAAACCCTAGTGACTAGTTTATTATAAATAGGACCTCTTACTATTGTATTAGACATCTTTGGTCTCAGTTTTAATCCATTGTTCATCTTAGGAGACTATTGATCACGCTTAAGGGGGCTGGCCATCTCGGCCATGCCTGGACCTTCACTTATGTATTTTCAACGGTAGAGTTTCTACACTCCATAGATTAAGTGTGGAGCTCTGCTGTTCCTCAAAGATTAATGCAAAGTACTACTGTTTTCTATTCAATTCATCTTATTTCACTTCTAAGATATCCATTCACACCCAAGAACGTGATGAAGGTGATGATTATGTGTGACGCTCATCATCCTTCTCCTTTATGAACGCGTGCCTGACAAACCTCTGTTCTACATGAAATAAGCTAGAATGAATATCTCTTAGATCTCCTAACCAGAATCTTCGTGGCTAAGCTGAATGATGGCGACATTCAAGAGAATCCGGAAGGTCTAAACCTTGTCTGTGGTATTCCGAGTAGGATTCAATGATTGAATGACTGTGACGAGCTCCTAACTCGCGATTGCAGGGCGTTAGTGACAGATGCAAAAGGATAGTAAATCCTATTCCAGCATGATCGAGAACCGACAGATGAATAGCCGTGCCGTGACAGGGTGCGTGAGCATATTATTCACTGAGAGGATAAGATGAAGCCATTGCAAGGGTGATGCCTCCAGACGATTAGCCGTGCCGTGACAGGGCATTGGATCATTTTCCCGAGAGATGACCGAAAGTAGCCATTGACAGTGGTGATGTATCACATAAAGCCAGCCATGGAAAGGAGTAAGACTGATTGGATGAAGATAGCAGGAAAGCAGAGGTTCAGAGGAACGAAAAGCATCTCCATTCGCTTATCTGAAATTCCTACCAATGATTTACATAAGTACCTCTATCCCTATTCTATATTATTATTCGAAAACATCATTATCAATTTATATCTGCCTAACTGAGATTTGCAAGGTGACCATAGCTTGCTTCATACCAACAATCTCCGTGGGATTCGACCCTTACTCACGTAAGGTATTACTTGGACGACCCAGTGCACTTGCTGTTAGTTGTATCGAAGTTGTGACAAATTATGAATGTGTAATCACGATTACGCGTACCAAGTTGCTCACGTGCCAGGAATAGTTTGAGCCTGGACATCACAATTTCGTGCACCAGTCGGGATAAAAGAGTGTTTTGTATTTCTATATGTGGGAATTGGGTGCATACTCATGTATTGATTAAAAGTATAGACCTTATGCATTGATGTTATTGTATGTAGCTTAAAAGGGAAAGAAAAAAATGAGAAAAACAAAAGGAAAAGAAGAAAAAATAATAAAAAGGGGACAAAATGCCCCAAAGTAAAGTCCAATAAGAGTCAATGCATAAGTGTTGGGAAAGTCAAAAGAAATGCATGAGTATGTGAAAGGTGAAGGATGGGTAGTTAGGTTAGTACTTAAGTGTATAGGTTATTATAGAGGTTAGGTGGAAAAGTTTAAGCTCGTCAAGATTTAAATTCTAGTCCACTTATCCATATATGATCCTACCTTGACCCTATCCTCATCACAACCTTATGGAAAAGACCTCATGATATTTGTATGCATGATATTTGAAAGCATGATTAGGGGAGAATTGAGTGAATCAACCCCTAAACACTTGAGTGAAATAGAGTGGATACACATCCGGTGAGGGTTCGATTGCTCAATTACGTGTATCCACCACTATCATCTATATTCATGCAAGTTTGCAATTCCTTTTGATGATTCAATACAATTGTGGGTTGGACTTGACCTCCATTGTTTGAACCCTTGTGCTTACATATATACTCTTGGAAGTTGATTTGTTTTGACCAAGCATATGCATTCATATAGTTAGTTGTATTTAGATAATTTGCATTTAGATAGTTTAGTTGCATTGAATAAATGTCATACCCTTTGCTTCATTCTTGGTTCAAGCATGAGGACATGCTTGGTTTAAGTGTGGGGAGGTTGATAAACCCCATTTGTAGGGTTTATCTTGTGTTGAATTTAGAGCATTTTGATAACCTTTCCTCACATTTATTCAATAAAATAGCATGATTTTGTGAGTGTCTCCTTATTTGCGCTTAGATATGAAAACATGCTTTTTAGACCTTTAATTTGATAGTTTTAATCTTTCTTTGATTCTACTAGATGCCTTAATGTGTGTGCTAGTGATTTCAGGGTAAAAAGGGATAGAAAAGGATCAAAGGAGTGAAAGGAAAGCATACAAAGTGGAAAAATCATGAAAAGCCAAAGATTTAGAAAAAAGCTCATGGACGTGCGCGCGCACTATCCGCGAAATGCTCCATAGACGCGTACGCGCACTGTACGCGTACGCGCCGAAGGTTGCACGTGAGTTTTAAAGAAGAACTCATGCCTGGCAATTTTGGGGGGTTTCTGGCCCCATTTGGAGCTGCGTTTTGGCGGGAAATGCATAAAAGGAACCAAGGATTGAAGGGGAAGACATCTTGGCTCATTCATATACTTTAGGATTAGTTTTAGTTAGTCTTAGAGAGAGAAGCTCTCACTTCTCTCTAGGATTAGAATTATGATTAGGTTTAGTTCTTAGATCTAGGTTTTAATTCATGCTTTCATCTACTTCTACCCTTCAATTCTTTGTTGTTACATTCATCATTCTTCTATTGTTTGTTAGAATTTTTTCTACTTTGTTTCTAGGCTTTGCTGTAGATCTACTTTTGTTCACCCCATTTTCTTTCAATTCAATTTGAGGTAATTCATGATCATTGTGTTTCTTTTGATTGTTGTTATTAATTCCTTGCAATAATTGTTGTTAGATTCTATTCTTGTTGTCAATTTACTATGCTTTTCTTTTGTGCCTTCCAAGTGTTTGATGAAATGCTTGGTTGGATTTTAGTGTAGATTTCGTTCCTCTTGGCCTTGGTGGAGTAATTAGTGGTGCTTGAGTTATCTATTTCCTTTGATGATTGATAATTAGAAGTTTCTAATTAATTTGGATACCACTAAAGCTAGTCTTTCCCTTGGGAGTTGGCTAGGACTTGTGGAATCAAATTAAATTCATCCACTTGACTTTCCTCCATGGTTAGAGGTTAACTAAGTGGTAGCAATGGACAATTGTGGTCACAATTGAGGAGGATAACTAGGATAGGACTTCTAGTTCTCATATCTTGCCAAGAGCTGTGTTAGTTGCTAGTTTATTTTCATTGCCATTTCCATTTCTTGCCTATTATCCCAAAAATCCCAAAACATACCTCATAACCAATAACAAGAAACTTTATTGCAATTCCTAGGGAGAACGACCTGAGGTTCCAATACTTCGGTTTATAATTTTAGGGGTTTGTACTTGTGACAAACAAATGTTTGTATGAAAGGATTATTGTTGGTTTAGAAACTATTCTTGCAACGAGAATTCATTTGTTAATTATAAACCGTCAAAAATTCAATCATCAGGCACCCTAATTGATTGAGAAAAAAATTTTAGAACTTGCTTGAACTACACATTGTGGAATATGATTTTTGAGCAAAGAACACAAGCATGTGAGTTTTGAGACTAATTGTGTGGTTACATCACATGACCACTTATTTTCATTCTTGTGTGCATTATTTTCTTTCTATGAACGCAATCTTTGATTTGTTTGATTCTTTATGTCCATTATTTTGTGTATGAATGCATTTATATGATTGAGGCCATTGTTTCGATTAGCTCACTTACCCAAATAGCCTACCTTTTATCTTCCATTGTTAACTAAATTTGAGCCTATGCTAAACCCATTTGTTGTTAATTTTAGCACATTACAAGCCTAAGTGAAAAATAATATATGTCCCTTGTTTGGATCTTTGATTAGTTTAGGCTAGTGAGAGTGTTTATCATTTGATTTTGGGAGAGTTGGGAACATTGGGTAGAGATAAAAGTGTATTTTGTGGTTTTGTTGAAAATCATGGGAATTGGATACATACTCATGTATCAATTGAATGTTAAATCATATGCATTGATTCTTTTGTGTATATTTTAGTTTGAAGAAAAAAAGAGAAAAACAAAGAGAAAAATAAAAAGGAAAAAATATATATATAGAAAAAGAAAGAAAAAGAAAAGCAATAAAAAGGGAACAAAATGCCCTAAAGCAAAGTTCAATAAAAAAAATTAATGCATATAAGTTGTGGGAAAAAAAAAGAGAATGCATGAGTATGTGAAAAAGTGAAGAATGGGTAGTTAGGTTAGCTTTGAAATTGTATAGGTTGCTATATAGGTTAGGTGGGAAGTTTAAGCTTATAAAAGATTCAAATTCTAGTCCACTTGACCATATATACACCCTTACGTTGACCCTAGTCCCATTACAACCTATGGAAAAGTCCTCATGATATTTGTATGCATGCATGAAATAATTGTTGATTGTTAGATGAAGAACAAATCTTGGAAAGCATGATTAGTAGAGAATTGAGTGAATCAACCCCATACACTTGAGTGACTAGAGCGGATACACATCCGGTGAGGGTTCGATCACTCAATTACATGCTTTCACCCATGATCATCTTTTCCTGCAAGTTTGTGAACTATTTTTCTGATAACTCAATTCAATTGTGGGTTTGCTTTGATTGCTATTGCTTTAGCCCTTGTACTGTATATGTATTCTTGGGAATTGATTTATTTTGACCAAGTAATTGCATTCATTTAGATAGATTGCATCTAGGTAGTTTACATTGAATAAATGTTGATACCTTTTGTTTCTTTCTTGAGTTTAGCATGAGGAGATGCTTGGTTTAAGTGTGGGGAGGTTTGATAAATTCCAATTTTGTGGTTTATCTTGTGCTTAATTTGGGGGATTTTATCACATTTTCTCACATTTATTCAATGAAATAGCATGGTTTTGTAATTCTCCCTTAATTTGTGCTTAAGCGTAAAAACATACTTTTTAGGCCTTAAAATTGGTGATTTTAATTCACCTTAATTCCATTCGATGCCTTGATGTGTTTGTTGAGTTATTTCAGGTTCATAAGGCAAGTAGTAGATGGGAGAAGTGAAGAGAAAAGCTTGCAAAGTGGAGAATTCATGAAGAAATGAGCATTTGGAGAATTGAGGGCCATGCGCACGCGTCACTCACGCTTACGCATGCGTTGAAGAATTGCAACCCACGCACACGCGTTGCCCACGCGTACGCGTGAGAAGGAGTTTTGGCCATCGACATGCACGCGTCGCCAACGCGCACGCGTGACGCTTGGCATGTGACTCACTTAAAGTGAAATCGCTGAGGACGATTTCTAAGTTGCCCAGGCCCAAATCCAACTTGTCTCTGAGGGTATTCCATGCGGAATTGAAGATTGATCCAAGGGAGAGCAATTAGTTATTGCTTAGAATCATGTAGTTTAGTTTCTAGAGAGAGAAGCTCCCTCCTTTCTCTAGAATTAGGTTTCTTAGGGTAATTGCATCTTGGATCTAGGGTTCAATTCTTATTTTCCTTTAGTTTTCCTTGTTATTTCTTATTCCATCTTAATTCTCTTAGTTTGTAGTGTTAATTCTCCTTTCATTCCCCTTTTAGTTTTATGAATGCTCATGTTGGATTTGGATATCTTTTAATGCAATTGATATTTGATGTTCTTTTACGGTTGATTTGAGTTTTTATTATTAATTCCTTGCAATTGGTAGTTCGTAGATTTTATTCTTCCTTGCAATTTATTATACTTTCTTTTTATACCTTCCAAGTGTTTGACAAAATGCTTGGTTGGTTGTTAGAGTAGATTTTGAGTATCCTTGGCTTAGAAAGAGGAATTAAGCAATCTTGAGTCATGAATACCCAACTTATGTTGGTGATCTAGAGTTGTTAGCTAGTATTGTTTTAATTGACGCTAATCTTTTGCTAATTCAGTTAGTGAGTTGATTAGCTCTTTTGGATTGAGATTAGCTAGTCTTGTTTGACGCTCTCTCAATGTGAAGATAATATTGTACCTTCTTCCATTGCTAGAGATGACGAAATAAGATAAATTCTTGTTAATCATTGTTATTAGTGACTAGGATAGAAAGTCCATGATCTCAACCCTTGCCATGAAAGTCTCTCTTTATTACTTGCCTTCTTAATTGTTTCTTTACTTTTCTTGCCATTTATTTTCTTGTCCTCTTATCAAATCAAACCCCCGTATTCCTTCATAGCCAATAATTGACCACTTCATTGCAATTTCTTGTGAGATGATCCGAGGTTTAAATAGTTCGGTTAATTTTCATTGGGGTTTGTACTTGTTACAAAACCAAATTTTTGCAAGTAAGGATTGTTTGTTGGTTTAGAACTATACTTGCAACGAGAATTCAATTGTGAAATTCTAAACCATACAAAGAATCCAAGCATCAGAGCTACAGAAGTCCAAATGGAGTGTTCTCAATGGCTATGGAAATCTAACCTCCAGAGCTTTCCAGCAATGTATAATAGTCCATACTTTGCTTTAGATTAGAAGACCCAAAACTGGCGTCCAACACCAGCTTCCTGCCCCCTCCAGGCGTCCAGCGTCCAACGAGCAGAGCCTAGTGTCAAAACGCCCAGAGAGGACCCCCTAGCCAGCGTTCAATTTCCTAGAGTCCTCCTAGCACGTGGATCACATCAAAACTCAGCCCAAACACTCACTAAGTGGGCCCCAGAAGTAGATTTTAGCACTGAAAAGAGTGTTTTACACTTACTAGTTATTAGTTTAGTATTTAAAGTAGAAGATCACACTTTGTTAAGGATCTTTTACCATCATTCAGCATATTTTCGTGTATCACTTTGTTTTTCACATCAGTATGAGTTTCTAAACCTCCTAGGTTGAGGGGAGGAGCCCTACTTTGTCTTATGAATTAATAAAAGTATTACTGTTTCTTCTTCGATCCGTGTTTGATTTATTTCTAAGATGTATATTCGTTCTTCAACATGGTGAATAGGATGATCAGTGACAATCAGCTCTATTCATCATACTAAGATGAACGTGCCTGACAAACACCCGCGTCTACTTAGGTTCGTGTGAAAACGTGGCTGGAAAGCTCGAACCAACAACTATGTTTATACATCACTCAGACGGCTAGCCCACGACTTCGTTGGGAACTTCTCGAGACACCAGTTCAGCTGATTTCCGGGGAGATTAGGGTCTCCATGGTAAAGGCTAGAATTCAAAGAAGCAGCATTCTCTGATCCGGAAGATTCGACCGTGTCTGTGGCGTTTTGAGTAGGATCGCCAAGAGAATGAACTGCTAGAGCTTCACCCTCCGTCAGATTGGATGACCACGGGCAATGGCGTTTGATCTGGAGAAGAGGGGATTAATGACCACAGGCAATGGCTTTGATCACATACAGCCTGCCATAGAAGAGATCATTCACAAGCAAAGAAGACAGTGATACTAGAGTTAATTCAGAAAGGCTAAGCAACTCCAATCCTCAACTATATTCCTATTACTAATTCCATTTAATATAAAAAGTAATTTATACATTATTACTCTTACAACTTCAAACCAATGACTTCTTGATTTCGCCTGACTAAGACCTGCAAGGTAACCATAGCTTGCTTCAAAACACAATCCTCGTGGGATCGACCCTGACTCGCTCAGGTATTACTTGGACGACCCAGTGCACTTGCTGGTACAGCTGTACGAAGGTGTGGGGATTTGTGCACCAAGTTTTTGCTGGGGAATAGAATAAAATCAAGCATAGATTGAAATAGAATAGTGATATTATTAATCCATAAGAATCAGCAGAGCTCCTAACCTTAACCTAGGAGGTTAGTGACTCATACTGTACATAAAATAAAAAGTGAAAAACGTGTATAGTGGGAAGGAAAAAGATCCTAAACAAGGGTGATCTCCTCCTATATATACTAATCTGCTAACTAAGAATTATAGAATTAAGATAATCTTGTGTTATAGTGCAAAAATTCACTTTTCGGGCCCACTTGGTGAGTGTTTGGACTGAGCTTGAGTGAGCCACGAGCTAGTGCTCCCTTTTGGGCTTTACACACCAGGAATGAGGCTGGTGGCTGGCGTTGAACGCCAGTTTTGGGCCTTCATTTCCAAAGAAAAGTACAAACTATTATATATTTCTGGAAAGCCCTGCATGTTAGCTTTCCATAGCCATTGTGAGTGCAGCATTTGGACTTTCGTAGCTCTAGAAATGCTCCTTCGAGTGCATGGAGGTTAGATCCTGACAGCATCTATAGTCCTTTCTCTGTCTTTGAATCAGACTTTTTTCAAAGCTCCTCAATTTCAGCTAGAAAATATCAGAAATCACTAGAAAACACACAAACTAAAAGTAGAATTGAAAAATATGAATTTTGCACTAAAACCTATGAAAATATAATAAATCTTAAACAAAACATAATGAAAATTATATGAAGATGATGCCAAAAAGTATATAAAATATCCGCTCATCAGAACACCAAACTTAAACTGTTGCTTGTCTCCAAGCAACCAAAAATAAAATAGAATTAAAAAGAAGAGATGGATACTATTTCAGAGTTCTCAATGAAGCTCAGTTTCAATTAGATGAGCGAGATTAGCAGCTTTTTGCTTCTAAACAGGTTTGGCATCTCACTTTCCATTAAAACTTAAAATAATTGACATCTTTAGGAACTCAGAATCCAGATGATACTATTGATTCTCCTTGTATAGTTCACTTTTATTCTTGAACATAGCTTCTTTTGAGTCTTGGCTGTGACTCTAAGCGCTTTGTTTTCCAGTGTTACTACCGGATACAAAAATGCCACAGACACTTAACTGGGTAAACCCTTTCGGATTGTAATTCAACTTTGCTAGAATCCCCAGCCAGTGGTGTCTAGAGTTCTTAAGCACACTCTTTGCTTTGGATCATGACTTTAATTGCTTAGTCTCAAGTTTTTCACTTGACACCTTCACACCACAAGCATATAGTTTAAAGAGCTTGGGGAGACAGCTCATTTGAACTGTTTAGGCCAAGATTTTTTTCTTTTAGGCCCTCCTAACCATTAATGCTCAAAGCCTTGGATCCTTGCTCTTGCCTTTTGCGTTAAAGAGCTATTGGCTTTTTGGTCTTGCCTTTTGGTTTAAAGAGCTATTGGCTTTTTCTTTTTCTGCTTGTTTTTTTTGTCGCATATACATATATTTTTTTCTTTTTTTGCTGCTTTTTCTTTCTTCAAGAATCAATTTTTGGATTTTTCAGATTACCAATAATACTTCACTTTTATCATCATTCTTTCAAGAGCCAACATTCTTAACTCTAACATCAAATATGCATTGTTTATTCATGCATTTAGAAAGTAAAAGCAATGCCACTACATCAAATAATTGAACTATTCTTATTATATAACTCGAAATTTATGTATCTCCATAATCTTTTTCAATTAAAATTTTCTTTCAAGTATAGTGAGAGATTCATGGAATAATTTTCTTTCAAATAAAATTTTCTTTAAGACACAAGTAAAGATGATCATGCATAAGAAACAGACAATAAGATAGAATACATGGAAAACAGAAAAATAACAGGCAACAAGGGATTAAGGGAACGGGACCACCTTAGTGATGGTGGCTACTACTCCTTCTAGAGAATCCAATAGAGTGCTTGATTTTTTCTTTGTCATGCCCTTGTCTCTGTTGCTCTTACCTCATGGCTCTTTGATCTTCTCTTATTTCATGGAGGATGGTGGAATCCTCTTGATGTCCCAGCCTTAGCTGATCCATATTGGAGCTCAATTCTCCTAGAGAAGTATGCAATTGGTCCCAATAGCCTTGAGAGGGGAGGGGGAAATGCATCTTTTGAGGTATCTCAGGGATTTTTTGTTGAGGCAGCTCCACACGCTCTTATTGAGGTGCACGTGTAGGCTCTCTTGTTTGCTCCATCCTTCTTTTAGTGATAGGCTTGTCTTCCTCAGCGGGAATATCTTCTTCTATGACAAATCCTGCTGAATTGCATAGATGATAGATAAGATAGGGGAACGCCAACCTTGCTAAGGTGGAAGGCTTTTCAGCTTTCTTGTACAATTCCTAAGGTATCACCTCATGTACCTCCACCTCACTCCCAATCATGATTCAATGAATCATGATGGCTCTGTCAATGGTCACTTCTGACCGATTGCTAGTAGGGATGATAGAGTGTTGGATGAATTCCAACCATCCTCTAGCTACAGGCTTGAGGTCAAGCCTTCTTAGTTGGATAGGCTTGCCTTGAGCATCCCTCTTCCACTGAGCTCCTTCCACACAAATGTCTGAAAGGACTTGGTCCAGCCTCTGATCAAAATTGAATCTTCTAGTTTAAAGATGTTGGTCTCCTTACATTATTGCCAAATGGAACGCCAAACTTACACTTTCTGGGCTGAAATCCAAGGGTCGCCCTCGGACCATGGTGCTCCAATTTTTGGGATGAGGGTTCACACTAGTGTCATGATTTTTAGTGATCCATGCATTACCATAGAACTCTTGCACCATCAAGATTCCAACTTTCGGCATAGGATTGGTGATAGTGAGTATAGCTCCAAACTAACAAACAACTCTCACATCAAATTAAATTATGGTTTTGTCACAAATAACAAACCCCAAATAAGAATTAACCGAAGTATTTAGACTCCGAGTCATCTCACAAGGAGTTGCAATGAAGTGCTCAATTATTGACTGTGAAGAACAAATGGGGGTTTGATTTGATAAGAGGCGAGAAATTAAATGTGCAAGAAAGTTAAATCAAGCAAACAATTAAAGGAAGCAAGTAAAGAAGAGAGACATTCATGGCAAGGGTTGATACTATAGGCTTTCTATCCTAGTCATACAATGATCAATTCATCTTATTTAGTCAACTCCAACAAATAGAAGAAGGTATCATATCATCTTCACATAAGGAGAATGTCAAACAAGACTAATCAATCATATCACAATAATAAACAAGAATTTATCTTATTTTGTCATCTCCAACATTGGAAGAAGGTGTAAGTTATCTTCCATGAGAGAAAGTCAAACAAGACTAGTTAATCTCAAATCAAGAATCCTAATTAACTCACTAATTGAATTAGCAAAAGATTAGCGTCATTGAAAATGATATTAACTAACAACTCTAGATCACCAACATGAGTTGGATTTTCATGACTCAACATTGCCTAATTACTCTTTCCAAACCAAGAAAGCTCAAAATCTATTCTAAAGACCAACCAAGCATTTTTTCAAACACTTGGAAGGCATAAAAGGAAAGCATAGTAAAAATGCA
>NC_092046.1:78652299-78657299 GCF_003086295.3 Arachis hypogaea | reverse complement strand
TCTTAAGCAACACGCCCAACCCACACCGCATCGGGCACCGTCGTACGTCGACCCTAGACGTAGGGCAAGCACGACACGTTGCCCCTCCGGAGTGGACACGAACAGGTAACCGTCTTCCGCAACGTGCCCCCTCAAAGTGCTGGGACGAGCACATCGCGTTGCCCCCTGCCCACGACACCCGCTGCCGCACGCATATCCATCATCCGCGTCGTGCGCCACACTAGGCCTGGCCAAGCGTTGGGCTGCGCAAGCCGTGTTGCCCCTCGCGGGGGCGCACAGGCCACCCGCCGTTCCCACGTCGTGCTCGGACTTGGGATGATCCCCCTAGTCCTGGGCCGAGCACAAGGTGTTGCCCTGAGCGTGTGCCCAAGGCACAACTCCACCACGCCATGCTCCCTAGGTGGTGCCTAGGTGGGCCGTGCACGGACGTGTTACCCTTCTTGTTGGTCCTTCGGTGATCGGGGTTCGCCGCAGCCAGACGCCCGTGCTCGACCTTGGACCCGGGGCGGGGGACCCCGGCGGCACACCACAACCACAACGTGCTTGCTAGTGTGCCTAGGGGATGGCAAGGCAACGTGCATCTTGCTGGCATTGCGCCCAGCAAGCCTTTGGGCAACTCGAGTTTCAGAAGCACGACACCCCTCCCCCCATAATAGGCTGCCGAGCCATTACCAAAGTGCCACGGGTAGACATCCTTTTCCGTGAAGAGACAAACTCAAGGAAAGTGCTCTAGAGGTCGAATTTTGACGCCGTTTTTTGCAACAACCTCTAGAAAAATAAGATCTTTCCATCCTCCAAATTTGGTAAATTTACACCGTGTGGATTTTTTTGACGATTTTTTTACCGCCCGGAAAGCCGGAAATTCAAAAAAAATGAAAAACGGAGCAAACGTGCGATTTTTGACCTGGATTTTTTTGTGCAGCCTTCACATAATATTACCAAGGTTCCCTCAAAATTTCACGAAAAATGCACGAGCCAATTCTGAGATATGAAAATTTGGCTCCTCCGTTGCAACGCTCCGAGCCATCGTTGCAACGGCGGGTGCCTCCG
This sequence comes from Arachis hypogaea, assembly GCF_003086295.3. Classification (NCBI taxonomy): domain Eukaryota; kingdom Viridiplantae; phylum Streptophyta; class Magnoliopsida; order Fabales; family Fabaceae; genus Arachis; species Arachis hypogaea. The sequence goes on along the minus strand of NC_092046.1, from coordinate 78,656,249 downwards.
TTGGGGGCGGGGGAGCCCGGCGGCACACCACAACCACAACGTGCTTGCTAGTGTGCCTAGGGAATGGCAAGGCAACATGAATCTTGCTGGCATTGCGCCCAGAAAGCCTTTGGGCAACTCGAGTTTCAGCAGCATGACACCCCTCCCCCCTATAATAGGCTGCCGAGCCATTACCAAAGTGCCACGGGTAGACTAGCAACGATGCAACGAAACCAGCCAACGATGCACCTAACCCAACATCCGTTGCAACGCGCCTTGCCTCCGTTGCAATGCGCCCGGCCAACGTTGCAACGTACCCTGCCTCCGTTGCAACGCGCCCAGCCAACGTTGCACCGCCCCCAGCATCCGTTGCAACGCCCCCAGCCAACGTTGCAACGCGCCCTGCCTCTGTTGCAACGCTCCCAGCCAACGTTGCAACGCGCCCTGCCTCCGTTGCAACGCGCCCGGCCAACGTTGCACCGCCCCCAGCATCCGTTGCACTGCCCCCAGCCAACGTTGCAACGCGACCTGCCTCCGTTGCAACGCGCCCAGAATCTGTTGCAACGCCCCCAGCATCCGTTGCAACGCCCCCAGCCAACATTGCAACGCGCCCTGCCTCTGTTGCAACGTCACCAGCATCCGTTGCAACGCGCCCTGCCTCCGTTGCAATGTCACCAGCAACCGTGGCAACGCACCCTGCCTCCGTTGCAACGCCTCTAGCCAACGTTGCAACGCCCCCAGCCAACGTTGCGACGCGCCCTGCCTCCGTTGCAACGTCCCCAGCATCCGCTTCCACGCCCCCAGCCAACGTTGCAACGCGCGCAGCATCCGTTGCTACGACCCCAGCATCCGTTGCAACGCGACCTGCCTCCGTTGCAACGCCCGCAGCCAACGTTGCAACGCCCCCAGCTTCCATTGCAACGTCACCAGCATCTGTTGCAACGTCACCAGCATCCGTTGCAGCGCGCCCAGCGTCGGGTCCGTCCCCAGCAACTGACCAGTCACTATGCCTGGTCACCGTGATGGGGTACGCGTGTACTGGTACCCATGGGAGCGAGACAGCAGTGGCTTCTTTCCGTCCTGCAGGGTGCCTGCTCACCCTTTCCCGGGCGCGTCTTTCTGCGGGGACCACGTTCCGGGCCTTGGGGTGTCCCGACCTCGCTGGGTGCCAGCTCTCCGTTGCAAAGCGACCTGCCTCCGTTGCAACGTCGCCGGCCAACGTTGCAACGCACCCTGCCTCCGTTGCAACGCCTCCAGCCAACGTTGCAACGCCCCCAGCCAACGTTGCAACGCGCCCTGCCTCCGTTGCAACGTCACCAGCATCCGTTGCAACGTGCCCTGCCTCCGTTGCAATGTCACCAGCCAACGTTGCAACGCGCTCAGCATCCGTTGCAACGCCCCCAGCCAACGTTGCAATGCCCCCAGCTTCCGTTGCAACGATCCCAGCATCCGTTGCAAAGCGACCTGCCTCCGTTGCAACGTCACCGGCCAACGTTGCAACGCACCCTGCCTCCGTTGAAACGCCCCCAGCCAACGTTGCGACGCGCCTGCCTCCGTTACAATGCCCCCAGCCAACGTTGCAACGCCCCCAGCTTCCGTTGCAACGTCACCAGCATCCGTTGCAACGTCACCAGCATCTATTGCAGCGCGCCCAGCGTCGGGTCCGTCCCCTGCAACTGACCAGTCACTATGCCTGGTCACCGTGATGGGGTACGCGTGTACTGGTACCCATGGGAGCGAGACAGCAGTGGCTTGTTTCCGTCCTCGCAGGGTGCCTGCTCACCCTTTCCCGGGCGCGTCTTTCTGCGGGGACCACGTTCCGGGCCTTGGGGTGGCCCGACCTCGCTGGGTGCCAGCTCTCCCTCGGGCAACGTCCTTCCCCGGTTGACCGTGTGCCGGGTCTTGCTGCCTCGGAGAGGACCAATCATCGCGCGTAGTGCTGGCATTGCGCCCAGCAATCCTTCGGCCAGGTCGAGTCTGAGCAACTGGAGACGCCTCCGTATAATAGGCTGCCGAGCCATTACAGAAGTCAAGCCGGTTGAGGTCGGCTTTGCCGTTCGGGGATCCGTTTGCGTTCTACGGCCCATTCTTCCCCCGGGGGCCGGGGGGGCGGCTCGCCCTAAAGAGGAAAGGTCGTTTTTGACCGGGATTTTTTCGTGCAGCCTTTAAAAAGTATTCTTAACGCCCTGACAAAACTTCAGGCAAAACTCACGAGCCAATGGTGATATGTGGAAGTTTGGGTCCTCCGTCGCAATCGATGTGGCCGACCGGCCTGAATAGGCCACGTGGCCGTTCTGTCCGACATGCTCAACGAAACTCCTCTAGGGGTCGAATTTCGACGCAGTTTTTCCCAAGCACCTTTCGAATATACGAGATCATTCCGTCGACGAAATTCGGCCAAGGCACACATGCTGGCCGTCGACACCCGGGCAGGTGCCCGTGCAGGCCTTGTCTATGCCTCGCCCGGGAACCCCCGCGGCTCAGTCGCAGTCGTTGCCCAGTCTCCGTTTCATGGGCCTTGGCCTGCCTCGAAAAACCTCGTCCTTTTCCGTGAGGAGACATACTCAAGGAAAGTGCTCTAGAGGTCGAATTTTGACGCCGTTTTTTGCAACAACCTCTAGAAAAATAAAATCTTTCCATCCTCCAAATTTGGTGAATTTACACCATGTGGATTTTTTTTTGCCGATTTTTTTACCGCCCGAAAAGCCGGAAATTCAAAAAAAATGAAAAACGGAGCAAACGTGCGATTTTTGACCTGGATTTTTTTGTGCAGCCTTCACATAATATTACCAAGGTTCCCTCAAAATTTCACGAAAAATGCACGAGCCAATTCTGAGATATAAAAATTTGGCTCCTCCGTTGCAACGCTCCGAGCCATCGTTGCAACGGCGGGTGCCTCCGTTGGGGGCGGGGGAGCCCGGCGGCACACCACAACCACAACGTGCTTGCTAGTGTGCCTAGGGGATGGCAAGGCAATGTGCATCTTGCTGGCATTGCGCCCAGCAAGCCTTTGGGCAACTCGAGTTTCAGCAGCATGACACCCCTCCCCCCTATAATAGGCTGCCGAGCCATTACCAAAGTGCCACGGGTAGACGTCCTTTTCCGTGAGGAGACATACTCAAGGAAAGTGATCTAGAGGTCGAATTTTGACGCCGTTTTTTGCAACAACCTCTAGAAAAATAAGATCTTTCCATCCCCCAAATTTGGTGAATTTACACTGTGTGGATTTTTTTTGACGATTTTTTTACCGCCCGGAAAGCCGGAAATTCAAAAAAAATGAAAAACGGAGCAAACTTGCGATTTTTGACCTGGATTTTTTTGTGCAGCCTTCACATAATATTACCAAGGTTCCCTCAAAATTTTAGAAAAAATGCACGAGCCAATTATGAGATATGAAAATTTGGCTCCTTCGTTGCAACGCTCCGAGCCATCGTTGCAACGGCGGGTGCCTCCGTTGCAACGAAACCAGCCAACGATGCACCTAACCCAGCATCCGTTGCAACGCGCCCAGCCTCCGTTGCAACGCGCCCGGCCAACGTTGCAACGCACCCTGCCTCCGTTGCAACGCGCCCAGCCAACGTTGCACCGCCCTCAGCATCCGTTGCAACGCGCCCAGCATCCGTTGCAACGCCCCCAGCCAATGTTGCAACGCGCCCTGCCTCCGTTGCAACGCTCCCAGCCAACGTTGCAATGCGCCCTGCCTCCGTTGCAACGCGCCCGGCCAACGTTGCACCGCCCCCAGCATCCGTTGCACTGCCCCCAGCCAACGTTGCAACGCGACCTGCCTCCGTTGCAACGCGCCCAGCATCCGTTGCAACGCCCCCAGCATCCGTTGCAACGCCCGCAGCCAACGTTGCAACGTGCCCTGCTTTCGTTGCAACGTCACCAGCATCCGTTGCAACGCGCCCTGCCTCCGTTGCAACGTCACCAGCAACCGTGGCAACGCACCCTGCCTCCGTTGCAATGCCTCC
>NC_092046.1:78602299-78644799 GCF_003086295.3 Arachis hypogaea | reverse complement strand
TCTTCTAATCATGTTTTCCAAAATTTGATTTTCTTCTAACAATCAACATTTATTCAATGCATGCATACATTCATCATGAGGTCTTTCATTTAGGTTGTAATGGGGTTAGGGTCAAGGTAGGATCATTTATGGTCAAGTGGGCTAGGATTTGAATCTTTGATTAGCATAGACTTTCCCACCCAACCTATCTAATGACCTATACAAATGCGAGCTATTCTAACTACCCATTCTTCACTTTTTGTTACATACTCATGCATTTTCTTTTCATTTCTCAATACTTGTGCATTGATTCCTAGTGAGCTTCACTTTGGGGCATTTTGTCCCCTTTTATTTTTTTTTCTCTTTTTTTTTTCTTCTCTTTTCCTTTCATTTTATTTTTTTCTTTTCATCATTTTTTTTCTTTCCTTTATATATATATATTTTTTCTTTTTCTTCTTTCAAACTAAATACAAGAACATCAATGCATAAGGTCTCTACATTTGATTAATACATGAATATGTGCCCAATTCCTAAACATAAAAGTGTATTGCCCCTTTTTATCCCATCCAATGTTCCCAAGCCTCACCAACTTTGAATAATAAAACACTCTCACTAGCCTAAGCCAATCAAGGATCCAAACAAGGACTTTTCATTGGTTTTCCGCCTTGGGCTTGTAATGAGCTAAAATAAGAATGAGTTGGTTAAGCATAGGCTCAAAATTGGCTAACAATGGAGAGTAAAAGGTTGGCTATTTGGGTAAGTGGCAAATGAAATAATGGCCTCAATCATATAAATGCACATACACAAGAATTAAACGGATATATAGAATCAAGCAAATTAAGGGTCATAATCATGGAAAGAGAACAATTTCACACAAGAATGGGAAATAAATGGTTATAAAATGTAACCACATCAATAGGCTCAAGTCTCACAAGCTTGTGTTCTCAATTCAATACATGCTTCACAAGGTATGAAATTCAAGCAAGTTTCAAAAATTCTTCTTTTTTTTTTTCAATCAGTTGGGTTAATGCCCTATATTTAACTCCTTGAAAAACCTCAATGTTTGACTAAGCATTGTTGTGATTGAAAAGTTCAAAAATTTTCTTAGTTCACCCTTTTCTTTTTCACTTAGAATCAATATAATATGCAAAAAAGGTGCCTAAGTTTTACTTAAAACATGATTTCTAATCACAACCGCAAACTAAAAACAAAGATAAACAAAATGTATAAAGAAGAATCCACTAAAAGTACGGAATCTATCATCCAAAAGATCTAAAAATATCCAAAAGCATCCAATAATATCTAGAAGCATCAAAATGTCTAAAATCCAAAATAAGCAATAAAAGTATCCAAAGCAAACTAAATGCAAATGCATCGAAATATATACAAGGATGTGCAAAATGAGATAACTAGGCCGAAAAAGTTCACCGGTTCCCAAATAATGCTACCGGTGCCCTCCCCACACTTAAAACCAAGCATCGTCCTCGATGCTAAACCGGAGGATTAGTGGGAGGTACAACGATAGGCTCTGGCTCTAACTGTGGCTATGGGACCGGCTGAGTCTCCTGTGTCTGAGGTGGTGCCTCCATATGTGCTGGCTCTGTAGTGTCAGGGGCATCCTGCTGAGCTGGTGCCTCCGCGTCCTCCTCCTGATGATCCTGCTCATCGGAGGCCGGAGAATCGGGAAGCGGAGGTAGCTCGGCGCCCAGAGAGATAAGGGCCTGGTCCATCCGATCCAAACGGCGTCTGACATGGTGTCGCTCTCGCTCTAAGAACCGGAAGAGACGCTGGACCAGGAGATAGGTAGGCTCAGGTGCTGCTGGAGGGTCTGTAGATGGTGAAGGAGCTGCGGCTGTAGAAGAGGATGGTCCAGCTGCAGGGGCTGGTGGTGAAGGTGTCCCTATGACAGCCCTAGCCCGAGAGCGGCGGCTAGCAGGTGGCTTCTCGTGCACCCAAACACCCCAGGGGATAGTAATCTCCCTGTCATCTGCATCAGCTGGTGGTGGTCGCACATCATCATCTGACCACGGGACATCAGCCAGGGCTGCCATACTCGTGACCAATGTAGGAAACGGAAGTGGGCCACGAATATGCGCCCGCCACATGCACTGTCGGATAAGTCTAGGGAAGGAGACATCCTTCCCTTCCATAACACACCCGATCAGCAGAAGCATCTCCATGGGGACCTCAGAAAAGTGGGTGGTAGGCAGGACGTAGTGGGCGAAGATCATCTGCCAAGTCCTGGCCTCCCTAGTCAAATGAGTGAATAACATCCCCTTTGGCTTGGTGTTGCCCGCATCCATAACCCATGAAGCCTCCGGTATCCCAATCACGCGCCGAAGCGCCTCATAATCAAAAGTCATGGTATGGATGGCTATCTCAGCCTGATGATGGGCACACTGGTCATGCGGAATGTATCGGCAATGTAATGCCTCCCCAATGGCGGCCTCGGTGAGCATAATCTCTCTACCCTTCAGCTGAACTGAATCCAAGGTCGGACGGAAGAAGTTGCAGTAGAATTCCTTCACCCAAGAGATATTAATGTCACCCAAATCCCGGTCAACAAAGTCAATACCCAACTCAAGGATCCGACCATTAATGCGCCGTCTCACATCATTAGGTAGGAGCAACTTCTTCTCAATATTTAGCTTCGTGGTTCGATACCTAGAGAACCGAAGCTCACAGTAGAGATTGGGGAATTTGCCAGGATTGGTAGAAGGCAACTGCTGATTCTCTTTATCCTCGTCCTGCAATGGATTCCTAGCATAGTTCTTGTAGATGGAAGGAATGGAGGGGGTAGAGTGTTTTCTCTTTTTAGAGGCGGTGGCTATGGCTTTGCCTTTATCCGACATCCTGAAAGAAATATGATAGAATATATAAAACATGTAGCATGTAACGAAGAAGACATGTTCAGGATACCATTATCAAAGAGCAATCATGATGTTGCACTGAATATGTAAAAGTGAACAAGTAAGCATAAGTGACCGAACCAAAACCGTAATCCTCATTAAAGGTAACACCTCATATGCAAAAGGCACTAATATCATCATATTCATGAAAGAATTGTTAAAGAGGGTTAAAAGTGAGTGTAAGTAAAATGGTGAAAGAAATTAGTGAGTTAGAAAAGTGGATTAGTGATATGATGATATATAGGCTCAATTGAACGAGAAATTGCGGTTCATGTTCACCATGATTGTGCAAATCCGGGAAGTCAAAAAGGAAACGGAAATTTGCCCAAAACTGAAATAAAGGTCAAAATGAAACTAATTTCCGTGAAAATCGGGCAGCATTCCGGCTTAAAATTGGACGTTCCCGGATAGCAGAATAGCACAAACAGTAAGAAAGCAGCATCAATTAAGCACAGCAGCAGTGGTACAGCATTCAGGCAACAAGAAGTGCATAAAAAGCAGTCCAAAATCAGCATACAACATTCAAACAGACAAACAGCAAGTAAGCACATACGGAGCACTTATCAGGCCTAGAATCCTCTATCCAGTCCTAGCTACCTAACCGCAAGTATTTCTAACTAATCCTAACATACAACATTTGAATTTAGCTAACTAACATGCAATTCTAGGAACAAACATGAATGAACAAATAAAAAGGAAAAATAGAAAAGAATTAACAGAAATGGAGCAGGAACCTGGGAGCCGGGAAAACTGAAAATGGAAAAAGGGGGGACTACGATAGGGCAGGGGCAGCGGAGACAGACTGGCACCGCCGTGAACGGTGGCACAGTGGTTCGAGAAACTGAAGGGCGGAGGGACGGCGATGGTGAGAGGGTGAGTCGGTTAGAGGAGTAAGAGAGAAGGGAAGAGAGAGAGAGGACGGCAGTGATGGTGGCGCGGAGGCGGAGACGGTGGCGCGGTGGGAGTTCGGCCGGGAGGAGGAAGAGAGGAGTGAGAGAGAGAGAGAGAATGGGTGGTGGTGAGTGGGCGAAGAGAAGGTGATGATGAGGGAGGGCGAGTCGCCGGCGGTGAAGATGGTGCGGCGGCGGCCGGTGTTGCTGCTGCGATGACAGTTGGGGTGAGGAGAAGAAGAAGATGGAGGTTGGGGGGGATAGGGTGCGCGACTGCGCAGTGTGCTTCGCGAGCTAGGGTTATCTCGATTTTTGAATTGGCGCGCGCGCGCACCTTGCGCGTCCGCACCCATTGATAGAATGTGGTCCCTACGCGTGCACGTACAACGCGCTTAAGCGGGGATGAGCAGAAAGAGGAAAGGACGCGTGCGCGTACCGTGCGCGCACGCGTGCATGGAGTTGGGCCAGGGGCTTAGAGTTGGCCCAACTTAGGCCTAACTCTCTGGAGAATGGCCCGGGAGTCGCGCCACGAGGTTTGCGCGCACGCGGCATATACGCGTCCGCGTGAACTGAGGGGGATGGAGATCCACGCGTGAGCGTACAGTGCGCGCTAACGTAGGGTGGCATATGAGGCAGGGGCGCGTGCGCGTACCATGCGCGCACGCGTACATGAGATTGGGCTTTAGGCTTAGAATGGGCTTGAGGCATGCCCAACTCTCTGGTCCATGGCCTAGTTTGGTGGCACCGCGCAAGGACGCGCACGCGGCAAGTGCGCGTCCGCGTACATTGACGAATTTGTGAAATGGCGCGCTGGCGCGATGCGTGCGCTTGCGCAGATGGGGTTGAGCCTGGGGCCTAGAGCTAGCCCAGAAATGGCTTAACTCTCTGGGGTTTGGCCCAATCATTTGCAGCAGCAAATCGGCGCGGACGCGGCAGGTGCGCGTCTGCGCGAACTTCCAGGATCTAACAGTCGGCGCGCCCGCACGTAGTGCGCGTCTGCGCTCCCCCTCTTCTTTTTTTTTTTTTTTTTTTGCTGGGTGCTCCCCTTAGTGTTCACAACTCTTATTCACTCAACCATCATAGAATTCACAGAAAATGCAATTTTTGATATTATTCATCTACTACTAAACACAACATGCATGTGACTAAGCTAACAATTAAATTGTACAAACAAATTTGTATGAAACATCTACCTACAATGGTAACTCAAATCACTTATTAGGCAAATTTAAAAGAGAATGGAAAGAGTTTACCATGGTAGGGTGTCTCCCACCTAGCACTTTTAGTTTAAGTCCTTAAGTTGGACATTTTGAGGGGCTCATTGTCATGGTGGCTTATGTTTGTACTCATCCTTGAATCTCCAAGGATCCTTGCTTCTCAATTGGTTGACAGAATTTCCAACCATTTTCGTCAAGCTTGGGCAAAGTTCTACCCAAGATATGAGTCCCCATAGTTGGTCTTTACATAGCGAACCGGGATCCCATATCTTATCTTCACACCCATCTTCGATTCGATCTTCATACATTTTCTTTCCGGGTGGTTGACATAAGTGTGGTTGACTTGTAGAATTCTCAAAGAAGCTTCCAAACAACTTCCTAGACCCATGCAATTTGGTTCTACACCAACCATTGTTCTTGAATGTTGAGCTTACAACCATCATGAGCTTACAACTCTCTTATACTTTTAACTCCACAAAGAGCTCTAAGTTGACCATCATTTTCAATTAAACCATATTCAAGTGAGAAATTAAAGCTAAGGGATAAGAGTTTTACCCACTTGAATGTTGTATTGAATGGTGACTTGGGAAGAGGGGCTTCCCCACACTTAGACAATGCAAGGTCTACTTCCTTGTGCTCTTCTTTGTGTATTTCCACCTCTTGACAAATTTCTTCAATTTCAACCTTTTCCCTTTTACTTGGCTTGGTGTTATCTTCAAGAACTTCATCTTGTTTAATGAGAGGCGATTCAATTTTGGATAGAAATTCATTGATGAATGAGGTCATCTCTTGATCAACCTCTTCATATCCTTCAATTTCAATATACACCATGCCCTTCTCATCTTCCTTGGGAGGTTGTGCACACTCTTCTATAATTTCAACTCCATGTCCAACGGGTGAGGATTCCATTATAGAGAGCAATTCATCTATGATTGAATCCATTTCTTGATAAACTTCTTCCAAGTCTCCAACGATGATATGCCTTGGAGATTGCGCACCTTCCTCAACATCAATATCAAGCTTCTTGGAAGAGTTCTCCATGATGCTACATTCCCTTGGACTTTCAACATCTCCTAAATCTTCAACCACTTCTTCTTTTTCTTCACTGTTTATAGCTTCCTCTAGTTGCTCCAATACAAAATTTGACTCCTCTTTCTCCACCGAATTTTCCAATTTCTCCTTCATGCTTTGCTCTTCTTTTGACTTTTCACGTGTGGTTACGGAAGTACCTTGAGTATTCAAGCATTGATGGGCTAAAGTGTGCACCACCTTGGTCAAATTGGTCACAAACTCAAGTGTATCCCACTTCATGGCTTCTTGTCCTTGGAGTAACAAAGTGAGAGGATCGTCTATTGGGGCTTGGGGTGAATAGGAAGGTTCATTATTTTGGAGAGAGGGTTCATAGTAGGAAGGTGGTTCTTCTTGGTAAGGGTATGGAGATGGTGAAGGTTGAGGTGGTTCATGGTAGTAATCTTGATAAGGTTGTGGTGGTTCTAAAGGTTCTTCCTCATAATGATCACAAGGATGTGGTATGGGTGATTGGTTATATGATGGATAAGGGTCACATAAAGGTACTTGGTAGAAAGGGGCTTGTGAGTATGGTTGAGGTTCATGTTGAGGATAAGAATCATAAGCATATGGTGGTGGTGCTTGATCATCACAAAAGGAGTCACCATAGCCATTGAATTGACATGTATTAGGATGGTAATTATACCTATAAGTATCCGGAGATTGTTGCCAATAGGAGTGATCAATTCCTTGAGGCTCCTCCCATCTTTGTTGGTTCCATCCATAATGAGTGTCATCATTGAAGTTCATATTTTCTACAACACAATTAGAACCAAACTCATAGCCAAGGTGAGAATTCATAGTGGAAAAGCAAAATAAAACTAACAAAAACTAGCAAACAAAGAAAAAAGCGAGATATTCACACTATTCACATATATACAATAACCAATAACACAACACCATTGCAAGTCCCCGGCAACGGCGCCATTTTGACGAATGGATTCTTGACGGTTTAGAATTTCACAAATGAATTCTCGTTGCAAGTATAGTTTCTAAACCAACAATAATCCTTTCATGCAAAAATTTGTTTGTCACAAGTACAAACCCCTAAAATCTATAAACCGAAGTATTTAAACCTCGGGTCGTCTCTCAAAGGACTTGCAATAAAGTGTCTTGTTATTGGTTATGAGTTATTTTGGGGTTTTGGATGAGAGGCATGAAAAGTAAATGGCAATGGAAATAAAATAACTACTATAAAAGCTCTTGGCAAGATATGAGAACTAGAAGTCCTATCCTAGTTATCCTTCTCAATGGTGATGAGAATTGTTCATTGCTACCACTTAGTTAACCCTTACTAATTAAAGGCAAGTCAAGTGGATAAATTGACTTGAGCCACAAGTCCTAGCCAACTCCCAAGGAAAGACTAGCTTTAGTGTACTCTAAACCAATTAGCAATCTCTCCAATTATCAATCAACAAAGGAGTTAGATGACTCAAGTGTCACTAATTACTCTACCATAGCCAAGAGGAACAAAAATCTATACTGAAATCCAAACAAGCATTTTATCAAACACTTGGTAAGCATAAAAGAAGAACATAGTAAATCAACAACAAGAATGAAATCTAACAACAATTATTGAAAGGAATTAACAACAACAATCAAGGAAATCACAATTATCATGAATTACCTCGAATTGCATTATTGAAAGAAAATAAAGAGAACAAGAGTATCATGATTACAAAACCTAGAAACAAAATAAGAGAAATTACAACAAGAGAATAGGGATAGAGAGGAGAACCAAAGTGTAGCAATCATCAATTGAAGGTAGAAGTAGAAGGAGACTTGAATTAATCCTAGAACTATGAGATCCTAATCTAACCCTAATTCCTAATCCTAATTCTAGAGAGAAGAGAGAGCTTCTCTCTCTAGAAACTAACTACAAAGCTCAAAAACTAAACTAATTATATCTCACTTCTAAGTATGAAAAGTATGAAAAGTCCTAAGTGATAATGATGCCTTCCCCTTAATCCTTCATCCTTTTATTCCTTTCCCTTAGCAATTTGGCGCCAAAAATGGGTTCAGAAACCCTCTCAAATCGCCAGGCACGTGTTGCATTAATGAGGTCATGTGCCAGCATCGGCGCGTGCGCGCATGGTACGCGTGCGCGTCCCTGGTCGATTCTGCAATGTGCGCGCGAGCGCCTTGTGCGCGTGCGCGTGCATGGCTGACTTTGCTTCTTTGACTTTTTATGCTTCTCTCCACTTGTATGCTTCCTTCCTTGCTTCCTCTGATCCATGCCTAGCCTATTTCAAGCTGAGGTTACTAGCAAACACATCAAGGCATCTTATGGAATCAAACAGAAACTAGAATTCACCAAAATAAGGCTTAAAAAGCATGTTTTTACACTTAAGCACAATTATGGAAGAGATAACAAAACCATGCTAATTCTTAGGCTAAATGTGACAAAAGGTTATCAAAATGTTCTAAATTCAATGCAAAACAAACCGTCAAATTGGGGTTTGTCAACCTCCCCACACTTAAGCCTTAGCATGTCCTCATGCTAAAATAAGAAGGAACTAAGGGGTGTGGCATTTATTGAATGCAACTAAACTATATGAGTCCTATCTAAATGCAACTATCTAAAGCAATTGGAAATGCTTAGTTCAAACAAATCAATTCCCAAGAGAGCATGTGTAAGTACAAGAGCTAAGTAATAAGGACCAAGTCCAAACCACAATTGTATTGAATTGTTAAAAAGAGTTCAAACTTGCAAGAATATAGATAATGTGGGTGAACACATGTGATTGAACTTTTGAACCCTCACCGGATGTGTATCCGCTCTATTCACTCAAGTGTTTAAGGGTTAATTCACTCAATTCTCTTCTAATCATGTTTTCCAAAATTTGATTTTCTTCTAACAATCAACATTTATTCAATGCATGCATACATTCATCATGAGGTCTTTCATTTAGGTTGTAATGGGGTTAGGGTCAAGGTAGGATCATTTATGGTCAAGTGGGCTAGGATTTGAATCTTTGATTAGCATAGACTTTCCCACCCAACCTATCTAATGACCTATACAAATGCGAGCTATTCTAACTACCCATTCTTCACTTTTTGTTACATACTCATGCATTTTCTTTTCATTTCTCAATACTTGTGCATTGATTCCTAGTGAGCTTCACTTTGGGGCATTTTGTCCCCTTTTATTTTTTTTTTCTCTTTTTTTTTTCTTCTCTTTTTCTTTCATTTTATTTTTTTCTTTTCATCATTTTTTTTTCTTTCCTTTATATATATATATTTTTTCTTTTTCTTCTTTCAAACTAAATACAAGAACATCAATGCATAAGGTCTCTACATTTGATTAATACATGAATATGTGCCCAATTCCTAAACATAAAAGTGTATTGCCCCTTTTTATCCCATCCAATGTTCCCAAGCCTCACCAACTTTGAATAATAAAACACTCTCACTAGCCTAAGCCAATCAAGGATCCAAACAAGGACTTTTCATTGGTTTTCCGCCTTGGGCTTGTAATGAGCTAAAATAAGAATGAGTTGGTTAAGCATAGGCTCAAAATTGGCTAACAATGGAGAGTAAAAGGTTGGCTATTTGGGTAAGTGGCAAATGAAATAATGGCCTCAATCATATAAATGCACATACACAAGAATTAAACGGATATATAGAATCAAGCAAATTAAGGGTCATAATCATGGAAAGAGAACAATTTCACACAAGAATGGGAAATAAATGGTTATAAAATGTAACCACATCAATAGGCTCAAGTCTCACAAGCTTGTGTTCTCAATTCAATACATGCTTCACAAGGTATGAAATTCAAGCAAGTTTCAAAAATTCTTCTTTTTTTTTTTCAATCAGTTGGGTTAATGCCCTATATTTAACTCCTTGAAAAACCTCAATGTTTGACTAAGCATTGTTGTGATTGAAAAGTTCAAAAATTTTCTTAGTTCACCCTTTTCTTTTTCACTTAGAATCAATATAATATGCAAAAAAGGTGCCTAAGTTTTACTTAAAACATGATTTCTAATCACAACCGCAAACTAAAAACAAAGATAAACAAAATGTATAAAGAAGAATCCACTAAAAGTACGGAATCTATCATCCAAAAGATCTAAAAATATCCAAAAGCATCCAATAATATCTAGAAGCATCAAAATGTCTAAAATCCAAAATAAGCAATAAAAGTATCCAAAGCAAACTAAATACAAATGCATCAAAATATATACAAGGATGTGCAAAATGAGATAACTAGGCCGAAAAAGTTCACCGGTTCCCAAATAATGCTACCGGTGCCCTCCCCACACTTAAAACCAAGCATCGTCCTCGATGCTAAACCGGAGGATTAGTGGGAGGTACAACGATAGGCTCTGGCTCTAACTGTGGCTATGGGACCAGCTGAGTCTCCTGTGTCTGAGGTGGTGCCTCCATATGTGCTGGCTCTGTAGTGTCAGGGGCATCCTGCTGAGCTGGTGCCTCCGCGTCCTCCTCCTGATGATCCTGCTCATCGGAGGCCGGAGAATCGGGAAGCGGAGGTAGCTCGGCGCCCAGAGAGATAAGGGCCTGGTCCATCCGATCCAAACGGCATCTGACATGGTGTCGCTCTCGCTCTAAGAACCGGAAGAGACGCTGGACCAGGAGATAGGTAGGCTCAGGTGCTGCTGGAGGGTCTGTAGATGGTGAAGGAGCTGCGGCTGTAGAAGAGGATGGTCCAGCTGCAGGGGCTGGTGGTGAAGGTGTCCCTATGACAGCCCTAGCCCGAGAGCGGCGGCTAGCAGGTGGCTTCTCGTGCACCCAAACACCCCAGGGGATAGTAATCTCCCTGTCATCTGCATCAGCTGGTGGTGGTCGCACATCATCATCTGACCACGGGACATCAGCCAGGGCTGCCATACTCGTGACCAATGTAGGAAACGGAAGTGGGCCACGAATATGCGCCCGCCACATGCACTGTCGGATAAGTCTAGGGAAGGAGACATCCTTCCCTTCCATAACACACCCGATCAGCAGAAGCATCTCCATGGGGACCTCAGAAAAGTGGGTGGTAGGCAGGACGTAGTGGGCGAAGATCATCTGCCAAGTCCTGGCCTCCCTAGTCAAATGAGTGAATAACATCCCCTTTGGCTTGGTGTTGCCCGCATCCATAACCCATGAAGCCTCCGGTATCCCAATCACGCGCCGAAGCGCCTCATAATCAAAAGTCATGGTATGGATGGCTATCTCAGCCTGATGATGGGCACACTGGTCATGCGGAATGTATCGGCAATGTAATGCCTCCCCAATGGCGGCCTCGGTGAGCATAATCTCTCTACCCTTCAGCTGAACTGAATCCAAGGTCGGACGGAAGAAGTTGCAGTAGAATTCCTTCACCCAAGAGATATTAATGTCACCCAAATCCCGGTCAACAAAGTCAATACCCAACTCAAGGATCCGACCATTAATGCGCCGTCTCACATCATTAGGTAGGAGCAACTTCTTCTCAATATTTAGCTTCGTGGTTCGATACCTAGAGAACCGAAGCTCACAGTAGAGATTGGGGAATTTGCCAGGATTGGTAGAAGGCAACTGCTGATTCTCTTTATCCTCGTCCTGCAATGGATTCCTAGCATAGTTCTTGTAGATGGAAGGAATGGAGGGGGTAGAGTGTTTTCTCTTTTTAGAGGCGGTGGCTATGGCTTTGCCTTTATCCGACATCCTGAAAGAAATATGATAGAATATATAAAACATGTAGCATGTAACGAAGAAGACATGTTCAGGATACCATTATCAAAGAGCAATCATGATGTTGCACTGAATATGTAAAAGTGAACAAGTAAGCATAAGTGACCGAACCAAAACCGTAATCCTCATTAAAGGTAACACCTCATATGCAAAAGGCACTAATATCATCATATTCATGAAAGAATTGTTAAAGAGGGTTAAAAGTGAGTGTAAGTAAAATGGTGAAAGAAATTAGTGAGTTAGAAAAGTGGATTAGTGATATGATGATATATAGGCTCAATTGAACGAGAAATTGCGGTTCATGTTCACCATGATTGTGCAAATCCGGGAAGTCAAAAAGGAAACGGAAATTTGCCCAAAACTGAAATAAAGGTCAAAATGAAACTAATTTCCGTGAAAATCGGGCAGCATTCCGGCTTAAAATTGGACGTTCCCGGATAGCAGAATAGCACAAACAGTAAGAAAGCAGCATCAATTAAGCACAGCAGCAGTGGTACAGCATTCAGGCAACAAGAAGTGCATAAAAAGCAGTCCAAAATCAGCATACAACATTCAAACAGACAAACAGCAAGTAAGCACATACGGAGCACTTATCAGGCCTAGAATCCTCTATCCAGTCCTAGCTACCTAACCGCAAGTATTTCTAACTAATCCTAACATACAACATTTGAATTTAGCTAACTAACATGCAATTCTAGGAACAAACATGAATGAACAAATAAAAAGGAAAAATAGAAAAGAATTAACAGAAATGGAGCAGGAACCTGGGAGCCGGGAAAACTGAAAATGGAAAAAGGGGGACTACGATAGGGCAGGGGCAGCGGAGACAGACTGGCACCTCCGTGAACGGTGGCGCAGTGGTTCGAGAAACTGAAGGGCGGAGGGACGGCGATGGTGAGAGGGTGAGTCGGTCAGAGGAGTAAGAGAGAAGGGAAGAGAGAGAGAGGACGGCAGTGATGGTGGCGCGGAGGCGGAGACGGTGGCGCGGTGGGAGTTCGGCCGGGAGGAGGAAGAGAGGAGTGAGAGAGAGAGAGAGAATGGGTGGTGGTGAGTGGGCGAAGAGAAGGTGATGATGAGGGAGGGCGAGTCGCCGGCGGTGAAGATGGTGCGGCGGCGGCCGGTGTTGCTGCTGCGATGACAGTTGGGGTGAGGAGAAGAAGAAGATGGAGGTTGGGGGGGATAGGGTGCGCGACTGCGCAGTGTGCTTTGCGAGCTAGGGTTATCTCGATTTTTGAATTGGCGCGCGCGCACCTTGCGCGTCCGCGCCCATTGATAGAATGTGGTCCCTACGCGTGCGCGTACAACGCGCTTAAGCGGGGATGAGCAGAAAGAGGAAAGGACGCGTGCGCGTACCGTGCGCGCACGCGTGCATGGAGTTGGGCCAGGGGCTTAGAGTTGGCCCAACTTAGGCCTAACTCTCTGGAGAATGGCCCGGGAGTCGCGCCACAAGGTTTGCGCGCACGCGGCATATACGCGTCCGCGTGAACTGAGGGGGATGGAGATCCACGCGTGAGCGTACAGTGCGCGCTAACGTGGGGTGGCATATGAGGCAGGGGCGCGTGCGCGTACCATGCGCGCACGCGTACATGAGATTGGGCTTTAGGCTTAGAATGGGCTTGAGGCATGCCCAACTCTCTGGTCCATGGCCTAGTTTGGTGGCACCGCGCAAGGACGCGCACGCGGCAAGTGCGCGTCCGCGTACATTGACGAATTTGTGAAATGGCGCGCTGGCGCGATGCGTGCGCTCGCGCAGATGGGGTTGGGCCTGGGGCCTAGAGCTAGCCCAGAAATGGCTTAACTCTCTGGGGTTTGGCCCAATCATTTGCAGCAGCAAATCGGCGCGGACGCGGCAGGTGCGCGTCCGCGCGAACTTCCAGGATCTAACAGTCGGCGCGCCTGCACGTAGTGCGCGTCTGCGCTCCCCCTCTTCTTTTTTTTTTTTTTTTTTTTTTTGCTGGGTGCTCCCCTTAGTGTTCACAACTCTTATTCACTCAACCATCATAGAATTCACAAAAAATGCAATTTTTGATATTATTCATCTACTACTAAACACAACATGCATGTGACTAAGCTAACAATTAAATTGTACAAACAAATTTGTATGAAACATCTACCTACAATGGTAACTCAAATCACTTATTAGGCAAATTTAAAAGAGAATGGAAAGAGTTTACCATGGTGGGGTGTCTCCCACCTAGCACTTTTAGTTTAAGTCCTTAAGTTGGACATTTTGAGGGGCTCATTGTCATGGTGGCTTATGTTTGTACTCATCCTTGAATCTCCAAGGATCCTTGCTTCTCAATTGGTTGACAGAATTTCCAACCATTTTCGTCAAGCTTGGGCAAAGTTCTACCCAAGATATGAGTCCCCATAGTTGGTCTTTACATAGCGAACCGGGATCCCATATCTTATCTTCACACCCATCTTCGATTCGATCTTCATACATTTTCTTTCCGGGTGGTTGACATAAGTGTGGTTGACTTGTAGAATTCTCAAAGAAGCTTCCAAACAACTTCCTAGACCCATGCAATTTGGTTCTACACCAACCATTGTTCTTGAATGTTGAGCTTACAACCATCATGAGCTTACAACTCTCTTATACTTTTAACTCCACAAAGAGCTCTAAGTTGACCATCATTTTCAATTAAACCATATTCAAGTGAGAAATTAAAGCTAAGGGATAAGAGTTTTACCCACTTGAATGTTGTATTGAATGGTGACTTGGGAAGAGGGGCTTCCCCACACTTAGACAATGCAAGGTCTACTTCCTTGTGCTCTTCTTTGTGTATTTCCACCTCTTGACAAATTTCTTCAATTTCAACCTTTTCCCTTTTACTTGGCTTGGTGTTATCTTCAAGAACTTCATCTTGTTTAATGAGAGGCGATTCAATTTTGGATAGAAATTCATTGATGAATGAGGTCATCTCTTGATCAACCTCTTCATATCCTTCAATTTCAATATACACCATGCCCTTCTCATCTTCCTTGGGAGGTTGTGCACACTCTTCTATAATTTCAACTCCATGTCCAACGGGTGAGGATTCCATTATAGAGAGCAATTCATCTATGATTGAATCCATTTCTTGATAAACTTCTTCTAGAGGATTCTCCGGTCTTAGATGCCATCAATGGTAATGGAAAAACAAAAAAGCTATTTACCACACCAAACTTAGAATATTGCTCGCCCTCGAGCAATAAACAAAAGGATAGATGAAGAAGAAGAAGAAATGGAGGAGAGGGAGAGGGTGATGTGGTTCGGCCAAGAAGGGTATAGAGGGGTTGTGTTGTGTGAATTTTATGAAGAATGGGGGGCTTTATATAGGGAAGGGAAGGGGGGGTTTCGGCCATATGGGTGGGTTTGGGTGGGAAATTGGTTTTGAATTTTGAAGTTAGGTGGAGTTTATGAGGTAGGTTTATTGGGAAGAGTGGGTGGATGTGAGTGGTGAAGGTTTAGTGGGGAAGAGAGATTGATGTGATTGGTGAGGGGTTTTTAGGGAAGAGTGTTTATGGGGTTGTGTGAAAGAGAGTGGTGAGAAGAAGTGAGTGGAGGTAGGTGGGGATCCTGTAGGGTCCACAGATCCTGAGTGGATCCTGTGGGGTCCACAGATCCTGAGTGGATCCTGTGGGGTCCACAGATCCTGAATGGATCCTGTGGGGTCCACAGATCCTGAGTGGATCCTGTGGGGTCCACAGATCCTGAGTGGATCCTGTGGGGTCCACAGATCCTGAGGTGTTCAAGGATTTACATCCCTGCACCCATTAGGCATGTAAAAATGCCTTTGTACCCAACTCTGGGCGTTCAGCGCCAGGTTGGTGGCCATTTTGGGCGTTCAACGCCCATATGTGTGCCATTTCTGGCGTTGAACGCCAGAACCATGCCTGTTCTGGCGTTCAGCGCCCAGAAGCTGCCCATTTGGGCGTTCAGTGCCAGAACCATGCTCTGTTCTGGCGTTTGAACGCCAGGCATATGCTCCTCCAGGGTGTGATTTTTCTTCTGCTGTTTTTGATTCCGTTTCCGATTTTTCTATTTATTTTGTGACTCCACATGATCATTAACCTAAGAAAACATGAAAAATAAGAATTAGATAAACATTGGGTTGCCTCCCAACAAGCGCTTCTTTAATGTCAATAGCTTGACAGTGGGCTCTCATGGAGCCTCACAGATGTGCAGAGCTTTGTTGAGACTCTCCAACACCACTCCCAACACCAAACTTAGAGTTTGATTGTGGGGGCTCTGGTTGACTCTGCTTTGAGAGAAGCTTTTCATGCTTCCTCTTCATGGTTGCAGAGGGAGATCCTTGAGTTTTAAACACAAGGGAGTCCTCATTCCATTGAAGGACTATTTCACCTCTGTCAACATCAATCACAGCTCTTGCTGTGGCTAGGAAAGGTCTTCCTAGGATGATGGATTCATCCTCTTCCTTTCCAGTATCCAGGACTATGAAATCAGCAGGGATGTAAAGGCCCTCAACCTTTACTAATACATCTTCTACTTGTCCATAAGCCTGTTTTCTTGAGCTGTCTGCCATCTCCAGTGAGATTTTTGCAGCTTGCACCCCATAGATTCCCAGTTTCTCTATTACAGAGAGGGGCATGAGGTTTATCCCTGAATCAAGGTCACACAGAGCCTTAAAGATCATGGTGCCTATGGTACAAGGGATTATGATCTTTCCAGGATCCTGTCTCTTCTGAGGCAATGTCAGTTGATCCAGATCACTTAGTTCATTGATGAACAAGGGAGGTTCAACTTCCCAAGCATCAATGCCAAATAATTTGGCATTTAGCTTCATGATTGCACCAAGAAACTTGGCAGTTTGCTCTTCAGTGACATCCTCATTCTCTTCAGAAGAGGAATACTCATCAGAGCTCATGAAGGGCATAAGGAGGTTCAATGGAATCTCTATGGTCTCTAGATGAGCCTCAGAGTCCTTTGATTCCCCAGAGGGAAGCTCCTTATTGATCACTGGACATCCCAGGAGGTCTTCCTCCTTGGGATTCACGTCCTCTCCTTTCCTCACAGGTTCGGCCATGGCACTTATGTCAATGGCCTTGCACTCTCCTTTTGGGTTCTCTTCTGTATTGCTTGGGAGAGTACTAGGAGGGATTTCAATGATCCTTTTACTCAGCTGGCCCACTTGTGCTTCCAAATTTCTAATGGAAGACCTTGTTTCATTCATGAAACTTACAGTGGCCTTAGATAGATCAGAGACTAGATTTGCTAAATTAGAAGCGTTTTGTCCAGAGTTCTCTGTCTGTTGCTGAGTTGATGATGGAAAAGGCTTGCTATTGCTAAACCTGTTTCTTCCACCATTATTAAAGCCTTGTTGGGGCTTTTGATCCTTCCATGAGAAATTTGGATGATTTCTCCATGTTGAGTTATAGGTGTTTCCATAAGGTTCACCTAAGTAATTTACCTCTGCTATTGCAGGGTTCTCAGGATCATAGGCTTCTTCTTCAGAAGATGCCTCTTGAGTACTGTTGGATGCAGCTTGCATTCCATTCAGACTCTGAGAGATCATATTGACTTGCTGAGTCAATATTTTATTCTGAGCCAATATGGCATTCAGAGTATCAACTTCAAGAACTCCCCTCTTCATAGGCGTCCCATTACTCACAGGATTCCTTTCAGAGGTGTACATGAACTGGTTATTAGCAACCATGTCAATGAGTTCTTGAGCTTCTGCAGGCGTTTTCTTTAGGTGAATGGATCCACCTGCAGAGGTGTCCAGTGACATCTTTGATAGCTCAGATAAACCATCATAGAATATATCCAGGATGGTCCATTCTGAAAGCATGTCAGAGGGACACTTTTTGGTCAACTGTTTGTATCTTTCCCAAGCTTCATAGAGAGATTCACCTTCTTTCTGTCTGAAGGTTTGAACATCAGCTCTAAGCTTGCTCAGCTTTTGAGGAGGAAAGTACTTGGCTAAGAAAGCCGTGACCAGCTTATCCCAAGAGTTCAGGCTGTCTTTAGGTTGAGAATCCAACCATAATCTGGCTCTGTCTCTTACAGCAAAAGGGAAAAGCATGAGCCTGTAGACTTCAGGATCTACTCCATTAGTCTTAATAGTATCACATATCTGCAAGAATTCAGTTAAGAACTGAAAAGGATCTTCAGATGGAAGTCCATGAAACTTGCAGTTCTGCTGCATCAGAGAAACTAATTGAGGTTTCAGCTCAAAGTTGTTTGCTCCAATGGCAGGAATGGAGATGCTTCTTCCATGTAAATTGGAATTAGGTGCAGTAAAGTCACCAAGCATCTTCCTTGCATTATTATTATTTTCAGCTGCCATCT
Source organism: Arachis hypogaea (assembly GCF_003086295.3). Classification (NCBI taxonomy): domain Eukaryota; kingdom Viridiplantae; phylum Streptophyta; class Magnoliopsida; order Fabales; family Fabaceae; genus Arachis; species Arachis hypogaea. Next base: position 78,626,762 of record NC_092046.1, on the reverse strand, counting down.
CCTCTGCCTGTTCGAAAATTTCTGAAAGGTTATCTCTGGATTGTTGTATTTTAGCTTCTCTTAATTTTCTCTTCAGAGTCCTTTTAGGTTCTGGATCTGCTTCCACAAGAATGTTCTTATCCTTGCTCCTGCTCATATGACAAGGAAGAATGGCCAGAAAAATGATAATAATAATAGAGATCCTTTATACCACAGTATAGGGATCCCTTTGTGAGTGGAAGAGAAGGGGGAGACAAAGAATGTGATGTAAAGGAAGAAATGCAACTGTACGAATGGAAGAGATGTGAGATGAGATGTTAGGATATGAATGAATAAATAGAATAAGATGGGAGAGGGAGAATTTTCGAAAATATTTTTGAAAAAGAGTTAGTGATTTTCGAAAATGGTTTTTGAAAAATGTTAGTATTTTTTTTCGAAAATTTTTGAAATCAAAAATAAAAAATAAAAATAATTAGTTAATTAAAAAGAAATTTTTGAAAAAGAGGTAGATATTTTCGAAAATTAGAGAGAGAGAGTTAGTTAGGTGGTTTTGAAAAAGTTAAGAAACAAACAAAAAGTTAGTTAGTTAGTTGAAACAAATTTTGAAAACCAATTTTGAAAAGATAAGAAGTTAGGAAGTTAGAAAAGATATTTTGAAAAGATATTTTTTGAAAAAGATAAGATAAGAAGATATTTTTGAAAAGATATGATAGAAATTAGTTTTGAAAAAGATTTGATTTTTAAAATCTCAACTAATGACTTGATTCACAAGAAATCACAAGATATGATTCTAGAACTTAAAGTTTGAATCTTTCTTAACAAGCAAGTAACAAACTTCAAATTTTTGAATCAAAACATTAATTGTTTATGTTATTTTCGAAAATTTGATGGAAATATAAGAAAAAGATTTTTGAAAAAGATTTTTGGAATTTTCGAAAATAACTAAGAATTTTGAAAAAGATTTGATTTTTAAAAAAGATTTTGAAAAAAATAAGATTTTCAAATTGAAAATTTGATTTGACTCATTCGCAACAACTTGATTTTTAAAAATTTTGAAAAAGTTAATCCAAATTTTCGAATTTGATGAGAGAAAAAGGGAAAGATATTTTTTTATTTTTGAATTTTTTTGAAAAACATGAAAATTATGCAATGTATGAAATTTTTAGATCAAAACAATGAATGCATGCAAGAATGCTATGAATGTCAAGATGAACACCAAGAACACTATGAAGAACATGATGAACATCAAGAACATATTTTTGAAAAATTTTTAATGCAAAGAAAACATGCAAGACACCAAACTTAGAATTCTTTAATGCTTAGACACTAAGAATTCAAGAATGCATATGATAAACATGAAAAGACACAAAACAAAAAATCATCAAGATCAAACAAGAAGACTTACCAAGAACAACTTGAAGATCATGAAGAACACAATGAATGCATGAAATTTTCGAAAAATGCAAGATGCATATGCAAGTGACACCAAACTTATAATGTGACTCAAGACTCAAACAAGAAACACAAAAATATTTTTGATTTTTATGATTTTCTAATTTTTTGGATTTTTTTCGAAAATTATATATAAAAAAAAGAAAAAATAAGGATTCCAAAATTTTTAATATGAATTCCAGGAATCTTGCCATGTTAGTCTAAAGCTTCAGTCCAGGAATTAGACATGGCTCACTAGCCAGCCAAGCTTTCAAAGAAAGCTCCAGTCCAAAACACTAGACATGGCCAATGGCCAGCCAAGCTTCAGCAGATATGGATACTTTTCAAGTATAGAATAACTAAGTATGTGAGAATCTCTTCTTTTGTGATGGTAAGTTGAAACCCCAGTCCAAAAATTAGACATGGCTTACAGCCAGCCAGGCTTCAACAAATCATCATGAAACACTAGAATTCATTCTTAAAAATTTTGAATAAAATTTTTGAAAACATTTTTATATTTTTCGAAAACAAAAGAGAATTTTGAAAATATTTTTGAAAGATTTTTGAAAACAAAACAAAAAGAAAATTACCTAATCTAAGCAACAAGATGAACCGTCAGTTGTCCAAACTCAAACAATCCCCGGCAACGGCGCCAAAAACTTGGTGCACGAAATTGTGATGTCCAGGCTCAAACAAATCCTGGTAATGGCTCCAAAGCTTGGTGCTTTGATCTTAATTCATAATTGTCACAACTTCGATACAACTAACCAGCAAGTGCACTGGGTCGTCCAAGTAATACCTTACGTGAGTAAGGGTCGAATCCCACGGAGATTGTTGGTATGAAGCAAGCTATGGTCACCTTGTAAATCTCAGTCAGGCAGATATAAAACAGTGATATGGTTTTCGAATAATGAATAATAAAATAGGGATAGAGATACTTATGTAAATCATTGGTGGGAGTTTCAGATAAGCGAATGGAGATGCTTTTCGTTCCTCTGAACCTCTGCTTTCCTGCTATCTTCATCCAATCAGTCTTACTCCTTTCCATGGCTGGCTTTATGCAAGGGCATCACCGTTGTCAGTGGCTACATCCCCTCCTCTCAGTGAATAATATGCTCACGCACCCTGTCACGGCACGGCTATTCATCTGTCGGTTCCCGATCATGCTGGAATAGGATTCACCCTCCTTTTGCGTCTGTCACTAACGCCCAGCACTCGCGAGTTTGAAGCTCATCACAGTCATTCAATCATTGAATCCTACTCAGAATACCACAGACAAGGTTTAGACCTTCCGGATTCTCTTGAATGCCGCCATCATTCTAGCTTACGCCACGAAGATTCCGGTTAGGAGATCTAAGAGATACTCATTCTAGCTTAATTCATGTAGAACAGAAGTGTTTGTCAGGCACGCGTTCATAAGGGAGAAGGATGATGAGCGTCACACATAATCATCACCTTCATCACGTTCTTGGGTGCGAATGGATATCTTAGAAGCAAAATAAGAAGAATTGAATAGAAAACAGTAGTACTTTGCATTAATCTTTGAGGAACAGCAGAGCTCCACACCTTAATCTATGGAGTGTAGAAACTCTACCGTTAAAAATACATAAGTGAAGGTCCAGGCATGGCCGAGATGGCCAGCCCCCTAAAACGTGATCACAAGATCCAAATACAATCCAGGATGCCTAATACAATAGTAAGAGGTCCTATTTATAATAAACTAGTCACTAGGGTTTACATGAGTAAGTAATTGATGCATAAATCCACTTCCGGGGCCCACTTGGTGTGTGTTTGGGCTGAGCTTAAGTGTAGCACGTGCAGAGGCCATTTGTGGAGTTGAACGCCAGTTTCTGTGCCAGTTTGGGCGTTCAACTCTGGTTCTGGATCCTTTTCTGGCGCTAGACGCCAGATTTGGGCAGAAGGCTGGCGTTGAACGCCAGTTTACGTCGTCAATTCTTGGCCAAAGTATGGAGTATTATATATTTCTGGAAAGCCCTGGATGTCTACTTTCCAACGCAATTGGAAGCGCGCCATTTCTAGTTCTGTAGCTCCAGAAAATCCACTTTGAGTGTAAGGAGGTCAGAATCCAACAGCATCAGCAGTCCTTTTTCAACCTCTGAATCTGATTTCTGCTCAAGTCCCTCAATTTCAGCCAGAAAATACCTGAAATCACAGAAAAACACACAAACTCATAGTAAAGTCCAGAAATGTGAATTTAACATAAAAACTAATGAAAACATCCCTAAAAGTAACTAGATCCTACTAAAAACATACTAAAAACAATGCCAAAAAGCGTATAAATTATCCGCTCATCACAACACCAAACTTAAATTGTTGCTTGTCCCCAAGCAACTGAAAATCAAATAGGATAAAAAGAAGAGAATATACTATAAATTCCAAACTATCAATGAAACATAGCTTCAATCAAATGAGCGGGACTTATAGCTTTTTGCCTCTTGAATAGTTTTGGCATCTCACTTTATCCATTGAGGTTTAGAATGATTGGCCTCTATAGGAACTTCAGATTTTGAACAGTGTTATTGACTTCTCCTAGTTCAGTATGATGATTCTTGAACACAGCTTCTTTATGAGTCTTGGCCGTGGCCCTAAGCACTTTGTTTTCCAGTATTACCACCGGATACATAAATGCCACAGACACATAATTGGGTGAACCTTTTCAGATTGTGACTCAGCTTTGCTAAAGTCCTCAATTAGAGGTGTCCAGGGTTCTTAAGCACACTCTTTGTTTTTTTTGCTTTGGACCTTGACTTTAACCGCTCAGTCTCAAGTTTTCACTTGACACCTACACGCCACAAGCACATGGTTAGGGACAGCTTGGTTTAGCCGCTTAGACCAGGATTTTATTCCTTTAGGCCCTCCTATCCACTGATGCTTAAAACCTTGGGATCCTTTTTAATTGCCCTTGCCTTTTGGTTTTAAGGGTTATTGGCTTTTTCTGCTTGCTTTTTCTTTTTCTTTCTTTTTTTTTTTTCGCCTACTTTTTTTTTTTCTGCAAGCTTTATTCTTTGCTGCTTTTTCTTGCTTCAAGAATCATTTTTATGATTTTTCAGATTATCAAATAACATGTCTCCTAGTCATCATTCTTTCAAGAGCCAACATATTTAACATTCTTAAACAACAACTTCAAAAGACATATGCACTGTTCAAGCATACATTCAGAAAACAAGAAGCATTGTCACCACATCAATATAATTAAGCTAAGTTCAAGGATAAATTCGAAACTCATGTACTTCTTGTTCTTTTGAATTAAAACATTTTTCATTTAGGAGAGGTGATGGATTCATAGGACATTTATATCTTTAAGACAAAGTTACTAACTACTAATGATCATGTAATGAAGACACAAACATAGATAAGCACATAACATAGAAAACGAAAAACAGAAGGAAGAAGAACAAGGAATGAATCCACCTTAGTGATGGTGGCGTTTCCTTCTTGAGGAACCAATGATGTCCTTGAGCTCTTCTATGTCTCTTCCTTGTCTTTGTTGCTCCTCCCTCATTGCTTTTTGATCTTCTCTTATTTCATGCAGCATGATGGAGTGCTCTTGATGTTCCACCCTTAGTTTTCCCATATTGGAACTCAATTCTTCTAGGGAGGTGTTGATGTGCTCCCAATAGTTTTGTGGAGGAAAGTGCATTTGAGGCATTTCCGGAATCTCATGGTGATGAGCTTCTTGCGCCTCTTGAGCTCCATGACTGGGCTCTCTTGCTTGCTCCATCTTTTTCTTAGTGATGGGCTTGTCCTCTTTGATGAGGATATCTCCCTCTATGTCAATCCCAGCTGAATTGCATAGGTGGCAAATGAGGTGAGGAAAGGCTAACCTTGCCATGGTGGAGGACTTGTCAGCCACCTTGTAGAGTTCTTGAGGTATAATCTCATGAACTTCCACCTCTTCTCCAATCATGATGCTATGGATCATGATGGCCCGGTCTATAGTAACTTCAGACCGGTTGCTAGTGGGAATGATTGAGCATTGAATAAACTCCAACCATCCTCTAGCTATAGGCTTGAGGTCCAATCTTCTTAGTTGAACCGGCTTGCCTTTGGAGTCAATCTTCCATTGAGCTCCTTCTACACATATGTCCATAAGGACTTGGTCCAACCTTTGATCAAAGTTGACTCTCCTTGTGTAGGGGCGTGCGTTCTCTTCCATGTATGGCAAGTTGAACGCCAACCTCATATTTTCCGGACTAAAATCCAAGTATTTCCCCCGAACCATTGTAACATAGTTCTTTGGATCCGGGTTCTTACTTTGATCATGGTTCTTGGTGATCCATGCATTGGCATAGAACTCTTGAACCATTAGGATGCCGACTTGTTGGATGGGATTTGTTAGAACTTTCCAACCTCTTCTTTGAATTTCATGTCGGATCTCCGGATACTCATTTCTTTTGAGTTTAAAAGGGACCTCAGGGATCACCTTCTTCTTGGCCACAACATCATAGAAGTGGTCTTGATGGGCTTTGGAGATGAACCTTTCTGTAAATCATGTTGCTTGTATGCGAAGTTTGTATTCATAGGTTTTGATGAATGACAAACCAACAAACGACATGAAAGACAAACCAACAAACAACTTGAATGAACAAGCATATTGAAAGATCAACTAACATTCAACATTGAGGAATGAAGAGTTGAAAGCAACACAACAACAACAAGAAACTCAAGTCCACAACATTTGAAGACAAGTATAGTGTCTTAGGACTTAGGTAACTTCTTGTTAAGAACCAATTGCTAAATCTCTCAACACACACTCACAAAATGTTTTGATGCACATCTTGCAATTCGATGCTAGCCAAATGGTTTAAAAACTTGTTTTCAAAGGTACAAAAGCATAGGAATTGACTCTAACAAGTTTGAGATCAATCCTAAGTAGTTTGAAGTGATTTTAAGCCATTCTTTAAGGTTTGCATCGATGCACACACATCTTGCATCGATGCAAAGCATGCAACGACTTGTTGCATCGATGCAAAGATGTTTGCATCGATGCAACCTAGCTGAAAATTCAAATTTCAGCTTCAAAGACACATTTGCATCGATGTAAAGTGTTATGCATCGATGCAAATGATTCAAAAATATAAAAAACGGCTAGTTTTAACAAAACGGCTCCATCCCATTAACTCCCCAACGTTTCTAAGGTTTGGGAAGTCTATAAATAGATGGATTAAAGCCTTATTTCACACATGTGAGTATTTGCAAACTATCTTGTTCATATTCTTTCATTCTACACATTTTTAAGGTGTTATAATACACAATTTGAGAGAGCAATATCAATTGGTTCAATAGTGCTAAACTTGTAATCATACACTCTTCTAGAGAGTACTCATTTCATCTCAACAATTCTTTGAGAATTGTTTTCTTGTAACACTTTGTAAATTGGAGTGTGATCTCCAAGGTTGAGTCAAGAGTTATAAACACTATAGTCGGTGAGGATACCAAAGAAGTATACTAAGTACTCAAGGCAAATCTTAGAGAAGGAGTCTCTAAGTGGAGTGGGTTAGTATACGAGTGGTGATCATATACCGTGAGGTGTTAGAAACTAAGGACTCGGATTGTAAAAGGTTTTGCGCGAGCACCTTGAAGCTTGGCAATAGTGGAACTTCTCAATAGCGATTGAGAAAGAAAGTGGACGTAGGACAAGGATTGTGCCGAACCACTCTAAATAGCGTTTGCATCTCTCCAAACTCATCTCTTCTATATTATTGTCTTTTACCTTTGAGCAAATAAATTGTGATTGAAAAGTAGCTTCGTAAGTACTTAAGAAATAGCTTAAGTCCGATTGGTGAAAAGCTTGATCAATTTATTTGAGTTGGTGTCTATTGGAAAGTAAAAGCTCCTTATAAATGCTTAGCAATTGAGTTAAGCTCTTGGAAAAATACTAGTACAATAACACTTTTGTATATTGTCTTTAACTTTCGCAAAAAGATTCATTGTTGTTGCAATACTCAATTCACCCCCCCTCTTGAGTAATTGTGCATAGGTTCTACAAGTGGCATCAGAGCTTAACCCTTTGAAAGACTTAACCGTTTAAGGGAAAAGATCATGGCAAGCACAAGCTTTAACAACAACAACACTAGTGAAGGTAACTCAACCGCTAGACCTCCTTTTTTTAGCGGAACAAATTACTCTTATTGGAAAAATAAGATGAGAATTTGGATCCGTTCTCAAGATGTGAGAATTTGGAAAGTGATTGAGAATGGAAATCACATTCCAACAAAGACAACAAGCGCTAAAGAAGGAGAAGTCTCCGTCTTAAAGCAAGTACCGAAAGGAGAAAGTGAATATAATGACGATGATTGGAAGAAAGTGGCAATGAATGATAAAGCCATCAACTTCATTCATTGTGCACTTAACGAGCATGATTATATGAAGATCTCTACATGTGAAACCGCTAAAGAGATTTGGGATAAACTCCAAATCACTTACGAAGGAACCGACCACGTTAAAGAATCAAAGGTATTTATGTTGGTTCATGAATGGGAAAATTTTAAAATGAAAGATGAAGAGAGCATTGAAGAAGCTCTTGAAAGACTCTCCAAGATCTTCAACAACCTAAGCATGCTTGGCACAAAATACAATGATAAACAAATTGTGACCAAGGTGCTTACAAGCCTTACACCAAAATGGAACTCCAAAGTGAACGCCATTGTGGAAGGAAGGCTCTATGATCAACTTACATTTGATCAACTACGAGGTAATCTTCTCACCTATGAGATGACTATGCTAAATAGACAAAAAGGTGAAGAAAGCAAGAAGAAAAGTCTCGCCCTTAAAACAACATCACTACAAGAAGAGAGTGATGATAATGAAGAAGAAGGAGATGAAGAATTTGCACTCTTATTAAAAAGATTCAATAAGTTTGCAATGAAGAAAAACTTCAAGAGCAAAACAAAGGTACCAAAATGCTATGAGTGTGGAGAAGTTGGACACATTAAACCCAATTGTCCAAAACTTCAAAAGGAGGACAAAAACAAGAAATTTAAGAAGAAGGAGAAAGCATACATATCATGGGAGAACGAGGATGAATCCGACTCCGATGACGACGAGGTTGCAAATCTTTGCTTAATGGCAAGTGAAGAAAAGGTTAGTAATGACAACTCCACTTCTTTTAATTTACAAGATGAATATGATGCCTTACTTGAGGTGTACACAAAACTTACCCAAGATTATTCTCTCCTAAAGAAAAAGAATATGGATCTTTTAAAACAAAATGAGATGTTGAAAAATGAGAATATCAATCTTGGAAAAGATAAGTGTAGCACAAGTAGTGATCCATACAAATCTTGTAAAATGCATGAAAATGAAATTACAAATCTTAAGAACACTTTAGCTAAGTTCAATGAATCTTCAAAGAACTTAGATAAAATGTTGAAAAACCAAAAGCATGTTCATAATAAGGAAGGTTTAGGTTTTGAAAAAGGAAAATTTAAAAATGCTAAAACTCCTATTAGGCAACCGCAAGCCCAAAAGGCAAGCATGCCTAAAAGGAATGAAGCCTTTAAACATCCTCCTCAACATGCTTCATTTAGAAATTATAATCACAATGCATATAGATCAAAAGATGTTGCATTTAGGAAACAACCTAGGCAACCATTTAGAAACATGCATAGGATGCATAATCCAAATGTCATATGTCATTATTGTAATAAATTAGGTCATATAGCACCCGTATGCTTTACTAGAATTAAACATATAAACTTTCGTAGTCTAGATACGAGATTGGCACCTTATGGGCATTATGCTCATACTAACCATCAAGGACCCAAATTCACTTGGGTACCTAAATCCCAATTTTAATTGTTTTGTAGGTACGTGTTGGAGCTAAGGATACAAATTGGTATGTTGATAGTGGATGCTCCAAACACATGACCGGCGATGAATCAAAGTTCACCGCAATAGAGCCTACAAACGGAGGAAACGTGATCTATGGAGACAACAACACCGGCAAAGTAATCAGCGTTGGAAAAGTTGGTAAAAATTCTTCTACCTCCATAGATAATGTTATACTTGTCAAAGGTCTCAAACATAATCTCATTAGTGTTAGCCAACTTTGTGACAAAGGAAACTTAGTCACCTTTGATTCAAAATGTTGTTTGATAAAAAGGCAAGACACTAATGAAATTGTGCTAATTGGGCACCGTATTGACAATGTATACATGATTAATCTAGATGAAGTTTCCTCAAATGATGTGAAATGCCTTGTTAGTAAAAATGATGAAACTTGGTATCTTGGATTCTAATCTAATATGATTTGTTTGAATTCATTGTATTTATATTGCTATTTTATCTCTTACTAACTTAAGCATTGGAGATATCCAATTAGCCATTGTTTTGTAGGTTTATGAGTTGATGAATGAGTGATTAATCTTGAGGTAGATTGAAGAATTTGAAGATTATAAACAATGGAGGATCAACAAATTGAAGTTTATAATAGCTTAAATGAGTATATACATGATGGAACTCAAAGGATTGAAGAAAGAACCACCAAAGGATGAAAATTTGGTGATTTTGGGCAAAATGATGCATGTTGCATCGATGCAACCAAGCTTTGCATCGATGCAAAGCACACGACGTGCTATGTGCATCGATGCAAAGCCCATTGCATCGATGCAAACAAGACCAAATTACATAAAAACACGTAAATTTGGCATTTTTGTGCAACAAAACCCCACTTTTTCATCATCTTCAACCTCACAACTCATATCTCCACCTCCAAACCTCCATTACCTCCAAAACAAGCTCACATATAGCTTCATACAACTCACAAAACTTAGATACCCACTACAAACAAATTACATATTTGAAGTCCCCACATTCTCCTCTACAAAACCCATAAAACAAAATCATCCACAATGCCTAGAATCAAGAGAACCGTCAAGAAGTCAAAAGGTTCTTCAAGTGTGGTTCCACCTCCAAATAATCATCCTTTGGCAAGGTACTTTGCTTCTAATGAAGATCTTCAATTCTATGAGGCAAGGCTCGCCGGAAGAAAGGAAATTCCTCCGAGGTATTTGGATCCGACCCTTCTTGTCATTCATAACTTTGATACTCTTAAGGCTATTCTAGTTCATCAAGGTCTCATGGATTTTGTTCAAATTAAGAGTAAATTTTATCCGGATTTAGTTGCCATAGCCTATAGTACACTCATGATTGAGATTGATGAGGAAGATGAATCAAGTTTCACATTATTCTTCAAGATAGGAAGAAAGGATTATAGGCTAGCTGGTGATGAGTTAGCCACCATTTGGGAGCTGCCAAATCAAGGTGACTTGTTTCAAGGTGGTAAAACCCCAATTGATGAATGGGGTTATTCAAAGGACAATGCCATGCATTTGTTCAATCTTGTACAAGGAGCTCATTCCAAAATTAGTTACAATTCAATGAGTGCGGAACATAGAACTTTGTTATATCTAGTCACCTATGTATTGCAACCTAGAATATCCGGGCATGCGAATGTAAATGATGAAGATTTGATTGTCATGTGGGCTATGATAAATGGAATTAAGATTAATTGGCCATACTTTATAATACAACATATGGTTAGGCTCAAGATGAAGGATAGGAATGGTGGATTAGGATTCCTTTGCCTATGGTCTAAAGTCTTTGATTATGTTGGTATTGATGTATCAAATGAGATTACCAAGGAAGTACCACCTCAATCTTGTATCAACACTCATATTCTCAACAAAATGGGAAGAAGAAATGTTGATGAACAAGGTCCTCAAGAGGAAGCTCCTCCACAAGCACCTCAAGCTCAAGAACCACCCTCCTTGGTTGATATAATGAGAGAATTACAATCCATCAACCAAAACATCCAAAGGATTGACGTAGAGCATGGTAGGCAACTTGAAGCACTTAATCGTCGTGTGTCTCGTGTAGATCGTCGCACGGGTCGCTTGGATCGTCGTATTGATGACTTATATGAGCATTTCGGGATCCACCTACCATATGAAGAGGACACTGATGATGATGAAGACCAAGATTGATTGTCTCCTCTTCATCAAGTCACTTTTTATTGCTTTATGTTTATTTCATTATATGAATTGTTAAACTAACTCCTAGTAAGCTAAGGATTTCTATTATGGTTTTAATATTTTGATATGCTCTTCATAATTTTGTTTAATGATTAATGCTTGTATGCTTATTTGGTGAATAACTCAAAATAGGCTTGGTACCCCTATTTTAAGTTAATAAGCATGCTTTAATATATTTCACTTATTTAGGGGGAATTATGCATGCTTGTTTTATATATAAAAAGAGGATATCAAATTCTTTTTGAAAGGGGGAAATATCTATTTTCATTGTTTTATACATGCTTCTATGACACATTTCAAAATCCTTTCTTTTTGATAATGTCAAAAGGGGGAAGAGAAGTTTGAGGATATTTGAAATTTTAAACTTTTGAAAAAGAAGAAGTTTAAGGATTTGAAAAGAAGAAATAAGTTTGCGAAACAATGTTTTCAAAAAGACTTCCGCTAAGCAAAAACTTTGATATCTAAATTGTTTTCTTTGATAAACGCTCATTAAGGGAACAAATGCACATATTTAGGGGGAACTCCTGCAAAATTTTTTTTGTGAAGTCTTCTCCAAAGCTTTCTATAAAACAAAGTGCATTATTGTTGCTTTCAAAATCATTTATAAATGCATATCCTCAAAATTGGTTTGTCATTATCAAAAAGGGGGAAATTGTAAATCATGTTGCTTGTATGCGAAGTTTGTATTCATAGGTTTTGATGAATGACAAACCAACAAACGACATGAAAGACAAACCAACAAACAACTTGAATGAACAAGCATATTGAAAGATCAACCAACATTCAACATTGAGGAATGAAGAGTTGAAAGCAACACAACAACAACAAGAAACTCAAGTCCACAACATTTGAAGACAAGTATAGTGTCTTAGGACTTAGGTAACTTCTTGTTAAGAACCAATTGCTAAATCTCTCAACACACACTCACAAAATGTTTTGATGCACATCTTGCAATTCGATGCTAGCCAAATGGTTTAAAAACTTGTTTTCAAAGGTACAAAAGCATAGGAATTGACTCTAACAAGTTTGAGATCAATCCTAAGTAGTTTGAAGTGATTTTAAGCCATTCTTTAAGGTTTGCATCGATGCACACTCATCTTGCATCGATGCAAAGCATGCAACGACTTGTTGCATCGATGCAAAGATGTTTGCATCGATGCAACCTAGCTGAAAATTCAAATTTCAGCTTCAAAGACACATTTGCATCGATGCAAAGTGTTATGCATCGATGCAAATGATTCAAAAATATAAAAAACGGCTAGTTTTAACAAAACGGCTCCATCCCATTAACTCCCCAACGTTTCTAAGGTTTGGGAAGTCTATAAATAGATGGATTAAAGCCTTATTTCACACATGTGAGTATTTGCAAACTATCTTGTTCATATTCTTTCATTCTACACATTTTTAAGGTGTTATAATACACAATTTGAGAGAGCAATATCAATTGGTTCAATAGTGCTAAACTTGTAATCATACACTCTTCTAGAGAGTATTCATTTCATCTCAACAATTCTTTGAGAATTGTTTTCTTGTAACACTTTGTAAATTGGAGTGTGATCTCCAAGGTTGAGTCAAGAGTTATAAACACTATAGTCGGTGAGGATACCAAAGAAGTATACTAAGTACTCAAGGCAAATCTTAGAGAAGGAGTCTCTAAGTGGAGTGGGTTAGTATACGAGTGGTGATCATATACCGTGAGGTGTTAGAAACTAAGGACTCGGATTGTAAAAGGTTTTGCGCGAGCACCTTGAAGCTTGGCAATAGTGGAACTTCTCAATAGCGATTGAGAAAGAAAGTGGACGTAGGACAAGGATTGTGCCGAACCACTCTAAATAGCGTTTGCATCTCTCCAAACTCATCTCTTCTATATTATTGTCTTTTACCTTTGAGCAAATAAATTGTGATTGAAAAGTAGCTTCGTAAGTACTTAAGAAATAGCTTAAGTCCGATTGGTGAAAAGCTTGATCAATTTATTTGAGTTGGTGTCTATTGGAAAGTAAAAGCTCCTTATAAATGCTTAGCAATTGAGTTAAGCTCTTGGAAAAATACTAGTACAATAACACTTTTGTATATTGTCTTTAACTTTCGCAAAAAGATTCATTGTTGTTGCAATACTCAATTCACCCCCCCTCTTGAGTAATTGTGCATAGGTTCTACACTTTCCATCTCCCATGACTCGGATGTGGAAGCTTTTATCTTCCCTTTCCCTCTTCTAGAGGATTCTCCGGTCTTAGATGCCATCAATGGTAATGGAAAAACAAAAAAGCTATTTACCACACCAAACTTAGAATATTGCTCGCCCTCGAGCAATAAACAAAAGGATAGATGAAGAAGAAGAAGAAATGGAGGAGAGGGAGAGGGTGATGTGGTTCGGCCAAGAAGGGTATAGAGGGGTTGTGTTGTGTGAATTTTATGAAGAATGGGGGGCTTTATATAGGGAAGGGAAGGGGGGGTTTCGGCCATATGGGTGGGTTTGGGTGGGAAATTGGTTTTGAATTTTGAAGTTAGGTGGAGTTTATGAGGTAGGTTTATTGGGAAGAGTGGGTGGATGTGAGTGGTGAAGGTTTAGTGGGGAAGAGAGATTGATGTGATTGGTGAGGGGTTTTTAGGGAAGAGTGTTTATGGGGTTGTGTGAAAGAGAGTGGTGAGAAGAAGTGAGTGGAGGTAGGTGGGGATCCTGTAGGGTCCACAGATCCTGAGTGGATCCTGTGGGGTCCACAAATCCTGAGTGGATCCTGTGGGGTCCACAGATCCTGAATGGATCCTGTGGGGTCCACAGATCCTGAGTGGATCCTGTGGGGTCCACAGATCCTGAGTGGATCCTGTGGGGTCCACAGATCCTGAGTGGATCCTGTGGGGTCCACAGATCCTGAGGTGTTCAAGGATTTACATCCCTGCACCCATTAGGCATGTAAAAATGCCTTTGTACCCAACTCTGGGCGTTCAGCGCCAGGTTGGTGGCCATTTTGGGCGTTCAACGCCCATATGTGTGCCATTTCTGGCGTTGAATGCCAGAACCATGCCTGTTCTGGCATTCAGCGTCCAGAAGCTGCCCATTTGGGCGTTCAGTGCCAGAACCATGATCTGTTCTGGCGTTTGAACGCCAGGCATATGCTCCTCCAGGGTGTGATTTTTCTTCTGCTGTTTTTGATTCCGTTTCCGATTTTTCTATTTATTTTGTGACTCCACATGATCATTAACCTAAGAAAACATGAAAAATAAGAATTAGATAAACATTGGGTTGCCTCCCAACAAGCGCTTCTTTAATGTCAATAGCTTGACAGTGGGCTCTCATGGAGCCTCACAGATGTGCAGAGCTTTGTTGAGACTCTCCAACACCAAACTTAGAGTTTGGTTGTGGCCTCCCAACACCAAACTTAGAGTTTGATTGTGGGGGCTCTGGTTGACTCTGCTTTGAGAGAAGCTTTTCATGCTTCCTCTTCATGGTTGCAGAGGGAGATCCTTGAGTTTTAAACACAAGGGAGTCCTCATTCCATTGAAGGACTATTTCACCTCTGTCAACATCAATCACAGCTCTTGCTGTGGCTAGGAAAGGTCTTCCTAGGATGATGGATTCATCCTCTTCCTTTCCAGTATCCAGGACTATGAAATCAGCAGGGATGTAAAGGCCCTCAACCTTTACTAATACATCTTCTACTTGTCCATAAGCCTGTTTTCTTGAGCTGTCTGCCATCTCCAGTGAGATTTTTGCAGCTTGCACCCCATAGATTCCCAGTTTCTCTATTACAGAGAGGGGCATGAGGTTTATCCCTGAATCAAGGTCACACAGAGCCTTAAAGATCATGGTGCCTATGGTACAAGGGATTATGATCTTTCCAGGATCCTGTCTCTTCTGAGGCAATGTCAGTTGATCCAGATCACTTAGTTCATTGATGAACAAGGGAGGTTCAACTTCCCAAGCATCAATGCCAAATAATTTGGCATTTAGCTTCATGATTGCACCAAGAAACTTGGCAGTTTGCTCTTCAGTGACATCCTCATTCTCTTCAGAAGAGGAATACTCATCAGAGCTCATGAAGGGCATAAGGAGGTTCAATGGAATCTCTATGGTCTCTAGATGAGCCTCAGAGTCCTTTGATTCCCCAGAGGGAAGCTCCTTATTGATCACTGGACATCCCAGGAGGTCTTCCTCCTTGGGATTCACGTCCTCTCCTTTCCTCACAGGTTCGGCCATGGCACTTATGTCAATGGCCTTGCACTCTCCTTTTGGGTTCTCTTCTGTATTGCTTGGGAGAGTACTAGGAGGGATTTCAATGATCCTTTTACTCAGCTGGCCCACTTGTGCTTCCAAATTTCTAATGGAAGACCTTGTTTCATTCATGAAACTTACAGTGGCCTTAGATAGATCAGAGACTAGATTTGCTAAATTAGAAGCGTTTTGTCCAGAGTTCTCTGTCTGTTGCTGAGTTGATGATGGAAAAGGCTTGCTATTGCTAAACCTGTTTCTTCCACCATTATTAAAGCCTTGTTGGGGCTTTTGATCCTTCCATGAGAAATTTGGATGATTTCTCCATGTTGAGTTATAGGTGTTTCCATAAGGTTCACCTAAGTAATTTACCTCTGCTATTGCAGGGTTCTCAGGATCATAGGCTTCTTCTTCAGAAGATGCCTCTTGAGTACTGTTGGATGCAGCTTGCATTCCATTCAGACTCTGAGAGATCATATTGACTTGCTGAGTCAATATTTTATTCTGAGCCAATATGGCATTCAGAGTATCAACTTCAAGAACTCCCCTCTTCATAGGCGTCCCATTACTCACAGGATTCCTTTCAGAGGTGTACATGAACTGGTTATTAGCAACCATGTCAATGAGTTCTTGAGCTTCTGCAGGCGTTTTCTTTAGGTGAATGGATCCACCTGCAGAGGTGTCCAGTGACATCTTTGATAGCTCAGATAAACCATCATAGAATATATCCAGGATGGTCCATTCTGAAAGCATGTCAGAGGGACACTTTTTGGTCAACTGTTTGTATCTTTCCCAAGCTTCATAGAGAGATTCACCTTCTTTCTGTCTGAAGGTTTGAACATCAGCTCTAAGCTTGCTCAGCTTTTGAGGAGGAAAGTACTTGGCTAAGAAAGCCGTGACCAGCTTATCCCAAGAGTTCAGGCTGTCTTTAGGTTGAGAATCCAACCATAATCTGGCTCTGTCTCTTACAGCAAAAGGGAAAAGCATGAGCCTGTAGACTTCAGGATCTACTCCATTAGTCTTAATAGTATCACATATCTGCAAGAATTCAGTTAAGAACTGAAAAGGATCTTCAGATGGAAGTCCATGAAACTTGCAGTTCTGCTGCATCAGAGAAACTAATTGAGGTTTCAGCTCAAAGTTGTTTGCTCCAATGGCAGGAATGGAGATGCTTCTTCCATGTAAATTGGAATTAGGTGCAGTAAAGTCACCAAGCATCTTCCTTGCATTATTATTATTTTCAGCTGCCATCTCCTCTGCCTGTTCGAAAATTTCTGAAAGGTTATCTCTGGATTGTTGTATTTTAGCTTCTCTTAATTTTCTCTTCAGAGTCCTTTTAGGTTCTGGATCTGCTTCCACAAGAATGTTCTTATCCTTGCTCCTGCTCATATGACAAGGAAGAATGGCCAGAAAAATGATAATAATA
Organism: Arachis hypogaea; assembly: GCF_003086295.3. Lineage (NCBI taxonomy): Eukaryota > Viridiplantae > Streptophyta > Magnoliopsida > Fabales > Fabaceae > Arachis > Arachis hypogaea. The sequence continues at coordinate 78,609,664 of NC_092046.1, read as the reverse complement.
ATAGAGATCCTTTATACCACAGTATAGGGATCCCTTTGTGAGTGGAAGAGAAGGGGGAGACAAAGAATGTGATGTAAAGGAAGAAATGCAACTGTACGAATGGAAGAGATGTGAGATGAGATGTTAGGATATGAATGAATAAATAGAATAAGATGGGAGAGGGAGAATTTTCGAAAATATTTTTGAAAAAGAGTTAGTGATTTTCGAAAATGGTTTTTGAAAAATGTTAGTATTTTTTTTCGAAAATTTTTGAAATCAAAAATAAAAAATAAAAATAATTAGTTAATTAAAAAGAAATTTTTGAAAAAGAGGTAGATATTTTCGAAAATTAGAGAGAGAGAGTTAGTTAGGTGGTTTTGAAAAAGTTAAGAAACAAACAAAAAGTTAGTTAGTTAGTTGAAACAAATTTTGAAAACCAATTTTGAAAAGATAAGAAGTTAGGAAGTTAGAAAAGATATTTTGAAAAGATATTTTTTGAAAAAGATAAGATAAGAAGATATTTTTGAAAAGATATGATAGAAATTAGTTTTGAAAAAGATTTGATTTTTAAAATCTCAACTAATGACTTGATTCACAAGAAATCACAAGATATGATTCTAGAACTTAAAGTTTGAATCTTTCTTAACAAGCAAGTAACAAACTTCAAATTTTTGAATCAAAACATTAATTGTTTATGTTATTTTCGAAAATTTGATGGAAATATAAGAAAAAGATTTTTGAAAAAGATTTTTGGAATTTTCGAAAATAACTAAGAATTTTGAAAAAGATTTGATTTTTAAAAAAGATTTTGAAAAAAATAAGATTTTCAAATTGAAAATTTGATTTGACTCATTCGCAACAACTTGATTTTTAAAAATTTTGAAAAAGTTAATCCAAATTTTCGAATTTGATGAGAGAAAAAGGGAAAGATATTTTTTTATTTTTGAATTTTTTTGAAAAACATGAAAATTATGCAATGTATGAAATTTTTAGATCTAAACAATGAATGCATGCAAGAATGCTATGAATGTCAAGATGAACACCAAGAACACTATGAAGAACATGATGAACATCAAGAACATATTTTTGAAAAATTTTTAATGCAAAGAAAACATGCAAGACACCAAACTTAGAATTCTTTAATGCTTAGACACTAAGAATTCAAGAATGCATATGATAAACATGAAAAGACACAAAACAAAAAATCATCAAGATCAAACAAGAAGACTTACCAAGAACAACTTGAAGATCATGAAGAACACAATGAATGCATGAAATTTTCGAAAAATGCAAGATGCATATGCAAGTGACACCAAACTTATAATGTGACTCAAGACTCAAACAAGAAACACAAAAATATTTTTGATTTTTATGATTTTCTAATTTTTTGGATTTTTTTCGAAAATTATATATAAAAAAAAGAAAAAATAAGGATTCCAAAATTTTTAATATGAATTCCAGGAATCTTGCCATGTTAGTCTAAAGCTTCAGTCCAGGAATTAGACATGGCTCACTAGCCAGCCAAGCTTTCAAAGAAAGCTCCAGTCCAAAACACTAGACATGGCCAATGGCCAGCCAAGCTTCAGCAGATATGGATACTTTTCAAGTATAGAATAACTAAGTATGTGAGAATCTCTTCTTTTGTGATGGTAAGTTGAAACCCCAGTCCAAAAATTAGACATGGCTTACAGCCAGCCAGGCTTCAACAAATCATCATGAAACACTAGAATTCATTCTTAAAAATTTTGAATAAAATTTTTGAAAACATTTTTATATTTTTCGAAAACAAAAGAGAATTTTGAAAATATTTTTGAAAGATTTTTGAAAACAAAACAAAAAGAAAATTACCTAATCTAAGCAACAAGATGAACCGTCAGTTGTCCAAACTCAAACAATCCCCGGCAACGGCGCCAAAAACTTGGTGCACGAAATTGTGATGTCCAGGCTCAAACAAATCCTGGTAATGGCTCCAAAGCTTGGTGCTTTGATCTTAATTCATAATTGTCACAACTTCGATACAACTAACCAGCAAGTGCACTGGGTCGTCCAAGTAATACCTTACGTGAGTAAGGGTCGAATCCCACGGAGATTGTTGGTATGAAGCAAGCTATGGTCACCTTGTAAATCTCAGTCAGGCAGATATAAAACAGTGATATGGTTTTCGAATAATGAATAATAAAATAGGGATAGAGATACTTATGTAAATCATTGGTGGGAGTTTCAGATAAGCGAATGGAGATGCTTTTCGTTCCTCTGAACCTCTGCTTTCCTGCTATCTTCATCCAATCAGTCTTACTCCTTTCCATGGCTGGCTTTATGCAAGGGCATCACCGTTGTCAGTGGCTACATCCCCTCCTCTCAGTGAATAATATGCTCACGCACCCTGTCACGGCACGGCTATTCATCTGTCGGTTCCCGATCATGCTGGAATAGGATTCACCCTCCTTTTGCGTCTGTCACTAACGCCCAGCACTCGCGAGTTTGAAGCTCGTCACAGTCATTCAATCATTGAATCCTACTCAGAATACCACAGACAAGGTTTAGACCTTCCGGATTCTCTTGAATGCCGCCATCATTCTAGCTTACGCCACGAAGATTCCGGTTAGGAGATCTAAGAGATACTCATTCTAGCTTAATTCATGTAGAACAGAAGTGTTTGTCAGGCACGCGTTCATAAGGGAGAAGGATGATGAGCGTCACACATAATCATCACCTTCATCACGTTCTTGGGTGCGAATGGATATCTTAGAAGCAAAATAAGAAGAATTGAATAGAAAACAGTAGTACTTTGCATTAATCTTTGAGGAACAGCAGAGCTCCACACCTTAATCTATGGAGTGTAGAAACTCTACCGTTAAAAATACATAAGTGAAGGTCCAGGCATGGCCGAGATGGCCAGCCCCCTAAAACGTGATCACAGGATCCAAATACAATCCAGGATGCCTAATACAATAGTAAGAGGTCCTATTTATAATAAACTAGTCACTAGGGTTTACATGAGTAAGTAATTGATGCATAAATCCACTTCCGGGGCCCACTTGGTGTGTGTTTGGGCTGAGCTTAAGTGTAGCACGTGCAGAGGCCATTTGTGGAGTTGAACGCCAGTTTCTGTGCCAGTTTGGGCGTTCAACTCTGGTTCTGGATCCTTTTCTGGCGCTAGACGCCAGATTTGGGCAGAAGGCTGGCGTTGAACGCCAGTTTACGTCGTCAATTCTTGGCCAAAGTATGGAGTATTATATATTTCTGGAAAGCCCTGGATGTCTACTTTCCAACGCAATTGGAAGCGCGCCATTTCTAGTTCTGTAGCTCCAGAAAATCCACTTTGAGTGTAAGGAGGTCAGAATCCAACAGCATCAGCAGTCCTTTTTCAACCTCTGAATCTGATTTCTGCTCAAGTCCCTCAATTTCAGCCAGAAAATACCTGAAATCACAGAAAAACACACAAACTCATAGTAAAGTCCAGAAATGTGAATTTAACATAAAAACTAATGAAAACATCCCTAAAAGTAACTAGATCCTACTAAAAACATACTAAAAACAATGCCAAAAAGCGTATAAATTATCCGCTCATCACAACACCAAACTTAAATTGTTGCTTGTCCCCAAGCAACTGAAAATCAAATAGGATAAAAAGAAGAGAATATACTATAAATTCCAAACTATCAATGAAACATAGCTTCAATCAAATGAGCGGGACTTATAGCTTTTTGCCTCTTGAATAGTTTTGGCATCTCACTTTATCCATTGAGGTTTAGAATGATTGGCCTCTATAGGAACTTCAGATTTTGAACAGTGTTATTGACTTCTCCTAGTTCAGTATGATGATTCTTGAACACAGCTTCTTTATGAGTCTTGGCCGTGGCCCTAAGCACTTTGTTTTCCAGTATTACCACCGGATACATAAATGCCACAGACACATAATTGGGTGAACCTTTTCAGATTGTGACTCAGCTTTGCTAAAGTCCTCAATTAGAGGTGTCCAGGGTTCTTAAGCACACTCTTTGTTTTTTTTGCTTTGGACCTTGACTTTAACCGCTCAGTCTCAAGTTTTCACTTGACACCTACACGCCACAAGCACATGGTTAGGGACAGCTTGGTTTAGCCGCTTAGACCAGGATTTTATTCCTTTAGGCCCTCCTATCCACTGATGCTTAAAACCTTGGGATCCTTTTTAATTGCCCTTGCCTTTTGGTTTTAAGGGTTATTGGCTTTTTCTGCTTGCTTTTTCTTTTTCTTTCTTTTTTTTTTTCGCCTACTTTTTTTTTTTCTGCAAGCTTTATTCTTTGCTGCTTTTTCTTGCTTCAAGAATCATTTTTATGATTTTTCAGATTATCAAATAACATGTCTCCTAGTCATCATTCTTTCAAGAGCCAACATATTTAACATTCTTAAACAACAACTTCAAAAGACATATGCACTGTTCAAGCATACATTCAGAAAACAAGAAGCATTGTCACCACATCAATATAATTAAGCTAAGTTCAAGGATAAATTCGAAACTCATGTACTTCTTGTTCTTTTGAATTAAAACATTTTTCATTTAGGAGAGGTGATGGATTCATAGGACATTTATATCTTTAAGACAAAGTTACTAACTACTAATGATCATGTAATGAAGACACAAACATAGATAAGCACATAACATAGAAAACGAAAAACAGAAGGAAGAAGAACAAGGAATGAATCCACCTTAGTGATGGTGGCGTTTCCTTCTTGAGGAACCAATGATGTCCTTGAGCTCTTCTATGTCTCTTCCTTGTCTTTGTTGCTCCTCCCTCATTGCTTTTTGATCTTCTCTTATTTCATGCAGCATGATGGAGTGCTCTTGATGTTCCACCCTTAGTTTTCCCATATTGGAACTCAATTCTTCTAGGGAGGTGTTGATGTGCTCCCAATAGTTTTGTGGAGGAAAGTGCATTTGAGGCATTTCCGGAATCTCATGGTGATGAGCTTCTTGCGCCTCTTGAGCTCCATGACTGGGCTCTCTTGCTTGCTCCATCTTTTTCTTAGTGATGGGCTTGTCCTCTTTGATGAGGATATCTCCCTCTATGTCAATCCCAGCTGAATTGCATAGGTGGCAAATGAGGTGAGGAAAGGCTAACCTTGCCATGGTGGAGGACTTGTCAGCCACCTTGTAGAGTTCTTGAGGTATAATCTCATGAACTTCCACCTCTTCTCCAATCATGATGCTATGGATCATGATGGCCCGGTCTATAGTAACTTCAGACCGGTTGCTAGTGGGAATGATTGAGCATTGAATAAACTCCAACCATCCTCTAGCTATAGGCTTGAGGTCCAATCTTCTTAGTTGAACCGGCTTGCCTTTGGAGTCAATCTTCCATTGAGCTCCTTCTACACATATGTCCATAAGGACTTGGTCCAACCTTTGATCAAAGTTGACTCTCCTTGTGTAGGGGCGTGCGTTCTCTTCCATGTATGGCAAGTTGAACGCCAACCTCATATTTTCCGGACTAAAATCCAAGTATTTCCCCCGAACCATTGTAACATAGTTCTTTGGATCCGGGTTCTTACTTTGATCATGGTTCTTGGTGATCCATGCATTGGCATAGAACTCTTGAACCATTAGGATGCCGACTTGTTGGATGGGATTTGTTAGAACTTTCCAACCTCTTCTTTGAATTTCATGTCGGATCTCCGGATACTCATTTCTTTTGAGTTTAAAAGGGACCTCAGGGATCACCTTCTTCTTGGCCACAACATCATAGAAGTGGTCTTGATGGGCTTTGGAGATGAACCTTTCTGTAAATCATGTTGCTTGTATGCGAAGTTTGTATTCATAGGTTTTGATGAATGACAAACCAACAAACGACATGAAAGACAAACCAACAAACAACTTGAATGAACAAGCATATTGAAAGATCAACTAACATTCAACATTGAGGAATGAAGAGTTGAAAGCAACACAACAACAACAAGAAACTCAAGTCCACAACATTTGAAGACAAGTATAGTGTCTTAGGACTTAGGTAACTTCTTGTTAAGAACCAATTGCTAAATCTCTCAACACACACTCACAAAATGTTTTGATGCACATCTTGCAATTCGATGCTAGCCAAATGGTTTAAAAACTTGTTTTCAAAGGTACAAAAGCATAGGAATTGACTCTAACAAGTTTGAGATCAATCCTAAGTAGTTTGAAGTGATTTTAAGCCATTCTTTAAGGTTTGCATCGATGCACACACATCTTGCATCGATGCAAAGCATGCAACGACTTGTTGCATCGATGCAAAGATGTTTGCATCGATGCAACCTAGCTGAAAATTCAAATTTCAGCTTCAAAGACACATTTGCATCGATGTAAAGTGTTATGCATCGATGCAAATGATTCAAAAATATAAAAAACGGCTAGTTTTAACAAAACGGCTCCATCCCATTAACTCCCCAACGTTTCTAAGGTTTGGGAAGTCTATAAATAGATGGATTAAAGCCTTATTTCACACATGTGAGTATTTGCAAACTATCTTGTTCATATTCTTTCATTCTACACATTTTTAAGGTGTTATAATACACAATTTGAGAGAGCAATATCAATTGGTTCAATAGTGCTAAACTTGTAATCATACACTCTTCTAGAGAGTACTCATTTCATCTCAACAATTCTTTGAGAATTGTTTTCTTGTAACACTTTGTAAATTGGAGTGTGATCTCCAAGGTTGAGTCAAGAGTTATAAACACTATAGTCGGTGAGGATACCAAAGAAGTATACTAAGTACTCAAGGCAAATCTTAGAGAAGGAGTCTCTAAGTGGAGTGGGTTAGTATACGAGTGGTGATCATATACCGTGAGGTGTTAGAAACTAAGGACTCGGATTGTAAAAGGTTTTGCGCGAGCACCTTGAAGCTTGGCAATAGTGGAACTTCTCAATAGCGATTGAGAAAGAAAGTGGACGTAGGACAAGGATTGTGCCGAACCACTCTAAATAGCGTTTGCATCTCTCCAAACTCATCTCTTCTATATTATTGTCTTTTACCTTTGAGCAAATAAATTGTGATTGAAAAGTAGCTTCGTAAGTACTTAAGAAATAGCTTAAGTCCGATTGGTGAAAAGCTTGATCAATTTATTTGAGTTGGTGTCTATTGGAAAGTAAAAGCTCCTTATAAATGCTTAGCAATTGAGTTAAGCTCTTGGAAAAATACTAGTACAATAACACTTTTGTATATTGTCTTTAACTTTCGCAAAAAGATTCATTGTTGTTGCAATACTCAATTCACCCCCCCTCTTGAGTAATTGTGCATAGGTTCTACAAGTGGCATCAGAGCTTAACCCTTTGAAAGACTTAACCGTTTAAGGGAAAAGATCATGGCAAGCACAAGCTTTAACAACAACAACACTAGTGAAGGTAACTCAACCGCTAGACCTCCTTTT
>NC_092046.1:78594799-78597299 GCF_003086295.3 Arachis hypogaea | reverse complement strand
TGGACCCGGGGCGGGGGACCCCGGCGGCACACCACAACCACAACGTGCTTGCTAGTGTGCCTAGGGGATGGCAAGGCAACGTGCATCTTGCTGGCATTGCGCCCAGCAAGCCTTTGGGCAACTCGAGTTTCAGCAGCACGACACCCCTCCCCCCTATAATAGGCTGCCGAGCCATTACCAAAGTGCCACGGGTAGACGTCCTTTTCCGTGAGGAGATATACTCAAGGAAAGTGCTCTAGAGGTCGAATTTTGACGCCGTTTTTTGCAACAACCTCTAGAAAAATAAGATCTTTCCATCCTCCAAATTTGGTGAATTTACACCGTGTGGATTTTTTTGACGATTTTTTTACCGCCCGGAAAGCCGGAAATTCAAAAAAAATGAAAAACGGAGCAAACATGCGATTTTTGACCTGGATTTTTTTGTGCAGCCTTCACATAATATTACCAAGGTTCCCTCAAAATTTCTCGAAATATGCACGAGCCAATTCTGAGATATGAAAATTTGGCTCCTCCGTTGCAACGCTCCGAGCCATCGTTCAACGGCGGGTGCCTCCGTTGGGGCGGGGGAGCCCGGCGGCACACCACAACCACAACGTGCTTGCTAGTGTGCCTAGGGGATGGCAAGGCAGCGTGCATCTTACTGGCATTGCACCCAGCAAGCCTTTGGGCAACTCGAGTTTCAGCAGCATGACACCCCTCCCCCCTATAATAGGCTGCCGAGCCATTACCAAAGTGCCACGGGTAGACGTCCTTTTCCGTGAGGAGACATACTCAAGGAAAGTGCTCCAGAGGTCGAATTTTGACGCCGTTTTTTGCAACAACCTCTAGAAAAATAAGATCTTTCCATCCCCCAAATTTGGTGAATTTAGACCGTGTGGATTTTTTTTGACGATTTTTTTACTGCCCGGAAAGCCGGAAATTCAAAAAAATGAAAAACGGAGCAAACTTGCGATTTTTGACCTGGATTTTTGTGTGCAGCCTTCACATAATATTACCAAGGTTCCCTCAAAATTTTAGAAAAAATGCACGAGCCAATTATGAGATATGAAAATTTGGCTCCTTCGTTGCAACGCTCCGAGCCATCGTTGCAACGGCGGGAGCCTCCGTTGCAACGAAACCAGCCAACGATGCACCTAACCCAGCATCCGTTGCAACGTGCCCTGCCTCCGTTGCAACGCGCCCGGCCAACGTTGCAACGCACCCTGCCTCCGTTGCAACGCGCCCAGCCAACGTTGCACCGCCCCCAGCATCCGTTGCAACGCGCCCAGCATCCGTTGCAACGCGCCCAGCATCCGTTGCAACGCCCCCAGCCAACGTTGCAACGCGCCCTGCCTCCGTTGCAACGCTCCTAGCCAACATTGCAACGCGCCCTGCCTCCGTTGCAACGCGCCCGGCCAACGTTGCACCGCCCCCAGCATCCGTTGCACTGCCCCCAGCCAACGTTGCAACGCGACCTGCCTCCGTTGCAACGCGCCCAGCATCCGTTGCAACGCCCCCAGCATCCGTTGCAACGCCCCCAGCCAACGTTGCAACGCGCCCTGCCTCTGTTGCAAGGTCACCAGCATCCGTTGCAACGCGCCCTACCTCCGTTGCAACGTCACCAGCAACCGTGGCAACGCACCCTGCCTCCGTTGCAACGCGTCCAGCCAACGTTGCAACGCCCCCAGCCAACGTTGCGACGCACCCTGCCTCCGTTGCAACGTCCCCAGCATCCGCTGCAACGCGACCTGCCTCCGTTGCAACGCGCCCTACCTCCGTTGCAACGACACCAGCCAACGTTGCAGCGCGCTCAGCATCCGTTGCAACGCCCCCAGCAAACGTTGCAATGCCCCCAGCTTCCGTTGCAACGATCCCAGCATCCGTTGCAAAGCGACCTGCCTCCGTTGCAACGTCACCGGCCAACGTTGCAACGCACCCTGCCTCCGTTGCAACGCCCCCAGCAAACGTTGCGACGCGCCCTGCCTCCGTTGCAACGCCCCCAGCCAACGTTGCAATGCCCCCAGCTCTCCGTTGCAAAGCGACCTGCCTCCGTTGCAACGTCGCCGGCCAACGTTACAACGCACCCTGCCTCCGTTGCAACGCCTCCAGCCAACGTTGCAACGCCCCCAGCCAACGTTGCAACGCGCCCTGCCTCCGTTGCAACGTCACCAGCATCCGTTGCAACGCCCCCAACCAACGTTGCAATGCCCCCAGCTTCCGTTGCAACGATCCCAGCATCCGTTGCAAAGCGACCTGCCTCCGTTGCAACGTCACCGGCCAACGTTGCAACGCACCCTGCCTCCGTTGCAACGCCCCCGGCCAACGTTGCGACGCGCCCTGCCTCCGTTGCAACGCCCCCAGCCAACGTTGCAACGCCCCCAGCTTCCGTTGCAACGTCACCAGCATCCGTTGCAATGTCACCAGCATCCGTTGCAGCGCGCCCAGCGTCGGGTCCGTCCCCTGCAACTGACCAGTCACTATGCCTGGTCACCGTGATGGGGTACGCGTGTACTGGTACCCA
>NC_092046.1:77758648-77895380 GCF_003086295.3 Arachis hypogaea | reverse complement strand
ACAAGGGATTCTATACTGTGGTATAAAGGATCCATATATATTTTTTTTTTCTGTGCCCTCTTCTTTGTCATATGAGCAGGAGCAAGGACAAGAATATTCTTGTTGAAGCAGATCCAGAACCTGAAAGGACTCTGAAGAGAAAACTAAGAGAAGCTAAATTACAACAATCCAGAGATAACCTTGCAGAAATTTTCGAACAGGAACAGGAGATGTCAGCCGAAAATAATAATAATGCAAGGAGGATGCTTGGTGACTTTACTGCACCTAATTCCAATTTACATGGAAGAAGCATCTCCATTCCTGCATTGGAGCAAACAACTTTGAGCTGAAACCTCAATTAGTTTCTCTGATGCAGCAGAACTGCAAGTTTCATGGACTTCCATCTGAAGATCCTTTCAGTTCTTAACTGAATTCTTGCAGATATGTGATACTGTTAAGACTAATGGAGTAGATCCTGAAGTCTACAGGCTCATGCTTTTCCCTTTTGCTGTAAGAGACAGAGCTAGATTATGGTTGGATTCTCAACCCAAAGACAGCCTGAACTCTTGGGATAAGCTGGTCATGGCTTTCTTAGCCAAGTACTTTCCTCCTCAAAAGCTGAGCAAGCTTAGAGCTGATGTTCAAACCTTCAGACAGAAAGAAGGTGAATCCCTCTATGAAGCTTGGGAAAGATACAAACAGTTGACCAAAAAGTGTCCTTCTGACATGCTTTCAGAATGGACCATCCTGGATATATTCTATGATGGTTTATCTGAGCTATCAAAAATGTCACTGGACACTTCTGCAGGTGGATATATTCACCTAAAGAAAACGCCTACAGAAGCTCAAGAACTCATTGACATGGTTGCAAATAACCAGTTCATGTACACTTCTGAAAGGAATCCTGTGAATAATGGGACGCCTATGAAGAAGGTGATGACAAGTCATCTTAGCCTATTTTAACTAGTCTTTTTCTTTTGTTTTCATTAGAATTATGCACTTTCTTGAGCTACAAGCAAGCCAATTAGGTAGATTTTCATGTTTCCTTTGATTTAATCAACCATGTATAATTCATGCTATTTCATGAGGTTTTATACTATAATTGTCACATATTATGAAAGAATGAATATCTCATGATTTTAAACATAGCTTTGATGTGTTTGGTTGATTAATGATAGGTGAAGAAAGCTTGGAGAAAGGTTGAAGCAAGAAGGAATAGCTAGGAGTAAAGAGAAGACAATGGAATAAGTGAAATTGAACCAGGAAGCAAAAAGCTGGACCTAAAGTTAGCCTCAAACTTTTGCACAAACTTTTGGGTGAAAAGTTAGCCCAACGTTAGCCCCTAACTTTTGGGCTAACGTTGGCACATGAAAATCACCCCTGGGCACCAAAAGTTTGCGCAACGTTAGCCCCTAACTTTGAGGCTAACGTTGGCATGATGAGAATCACCCCTGGGCACCAAAAGTTTGCGCCAACGTTAGCCCCTAACTTGGAGGCTAACGTTGGCACATGAAAACTACAAGGGGAGGAGCAAAAGTTTGCGCCAACGTTAGCCCCTAACTTTGAGGCTAACGTTGGCGCCACAAGTACACCAAGGAAGGCTAACGTTGGTGCAAAAGTTAGACCCCTAACTTTTGCACCAACGTGAGTATTAGCAAATTATGTTAGCTGATATGAAAAGTTGGACCAAAAGTTAGACCCTAACTTTTGCTCCAACTTTTGGTCCAACTTTTGCAAAACTCCAACCCGGTTCAATTGGTTCACTTTGGTTCTTCTCCAAACTTCAAGAGCAATCAACCAATGCCTCTTTTAACCCAATTCCACCAAGAGCAAAGGCCCAACTCAAGGCTTGAAGATCATTTGAAGAAAGTGTATAAATAGGATAGAATTCAAGTTCTTCAGGAGCTTTCCCTTTGAATTTTCATAATAGTTTTCGGAGAGCTTTGGGTATTGAGTGATCTTGAATTTCTTAGTCTTGGGAAGGAGAATTCACTTCTCTTCCTCTCAGTTTTATTGCTTTCAATTTCAATTACAATTGTCTTGGATTTTGTGTCGGGGAATTGAAGAAATTCTGTTTCAATCTCAACCTTGGATCTCTCTGCTTTATTTACTGCTTGATTGAATTTCAATTTCTGTTAATTGCTCTTCATCCACTTTCTTTGCAATTTACAATTCCCTTGCAATTGTTCTTGTTGGATCTAGGAAGGCATTGAGATCTAGACTTGGTTTTCTAGTCTCTGGGCCCTGAGATCTGAATTCCTAATTTACATTTTGTTTCTTGCTTTTAATGTTCATTTACTTTACTGCTTCAAGATCCGATTCAACCCAAACCTTCTTTTACTCTTTTGTTTGATGCAAGTTACTTTCCTTTGTTTAATTTCTGCAAATCCAACTCCTAATCCCCTTTACATTTCGAGCCATTTACATTTCTTGCACTTTAAGTTTCCGCAATTTACATTTCTTGCACTCTAAGTTTCTGCCATTTAATTTCTTGTTCTTTAAGATTCAGCAATTTAATTTCCTGCTCTCTTTAATTCCATGCAATTTAATTTCTGCAAATCACAAAACACTCAACTAAATCTTGATTCGCTTGACTAAATTAACCACTAAGCTAAAATTGCTCAATCCTTCAATCCCTGTGGGATCGACCTCACTCCCGTGAGTTTTTATTACTTGATACGACCCGGTACACTTGCCGGTTAGATTTGTGTGTTTTGGGAAAAATTCATTGTTCCACCAAAATACTCATCAAGTTTTTGGCGCCGTTTCCGGGGATTGATTAGATTGACAATGATTAAGTGAGGTGGTAATCTAGATCAAGCACTTTTTCTTTAATTTGATTAACCCACTAACTGTTTGATTTTTTGCTTAAACTAACTAACACTTCAATCTAGCAGTAGATTGAAGTGTCACTGGTTTTGTGCATTTCTCATGCTCTGCTTGTATGTCAGGTACAAGAAGAACCACACCCAATTTTCATGAACAAGACAAAAGAACTCTCAGGAGGTTAAGAAGAGCTGAAAGAGGGAAAAATATTGTTGGAGAAGAGGAATCAGACGAAGAATTCCAAGAGATGGAGGAACATTCAACCAATCCACCAGGTGGAGCAGACAACAACAATGACAACCCACCCCAGAGGAGAGTTTTGGCCTCCTACACCTTTGCAAATTCTAGACATTGTGGAAGCAGCATCTTAGCTCCAAATGTCAATGCTAACAATTTTTGAACTCAAGCCACAACTTATCACTTTGGTTCAGAACAATTGCTCTTTTGGGGGAGGACCACTTGAAGACCCGCACCAACACTTATCCACTTTCTTGAGGATATGCAACACTGTTAAAACTAATGGTGTGCCTCCTGACAGTTACAAGCTGATGCTATTCCTATTTTCTCTCAGGGACAAGGCCACTCAATGGTTGGAATCTTTTCCAAGGGACAGCATCAACAACTGGGATGATTTGGTAACCAAGTTTCTTGCCAAGTTTTATCCACCTCAGAGGATTATAAGGTTGAAGGCTGAGGTACAAACATTTACACAAATGGAGGCTGAACCCATCTATGAGGCATGGGAGAGGTACAAGGCTCTAATTAGGAAATGTCCCCCTGCCATGTTTAATGAGTGGGAGAAGCTGCAGAACTTCTATAAAGGCTTAACACTGAAATCCGAGGAAGCTTTGGATCATTCAGCTGGAGGTTCCTTGCAACTCATGAAAACTGTAGAGGAGGCTCAAGAACTCATTGATATGGTGGCCAACAACCAATATTTCTTTGCTCATCAAAGAGGCCGCCAACCATCACAAAGGAGAGGAGTAATGGAGCTAGAAGGAGTGGATTCAATCCTGGCTCAAAACAAATTAATGCAGCAGCAAATTCAACAACAATTTGAGCAAATGACCAAGAGGATTGATGGCCTCCAAGTTGCAGCAGTTAACACCTGCCAACCATCAGCCACATGGGGGTAAAATGAAGAAATCCAAGAGGAGCAACAGCAGGAACAAGTCCAGTACATGCATTCAAGTCCAAATGAATTCTATGGTGATACCTACAACCCCTCATGGAAAAATCACCCCAACCTCAGATGGGGAGACACTCACAACCAAAACCAACAACCATGGCAGAGGAACTCAAACCAAAACAACCCAAGAAACAACCAAAACTACAACCAGCAGCAGACTAACCAAAACACATACAGAAAACCTCAAAACAACTACCCTAATCTCAACCAGTACCAATCCAACAACCATTCCACCAACCAAAATGTTTACCACCCACCACCCACATCTCACAACCCACCACAAGCACCACCTGAACCTCAAAGACTCACCAACTTAGAGACCTTGATAGAGAAAATGATGAAACACCAGGAAATAACAAACAAAAACCATGAAGCATCATTAAAGAGCCTAGAGAGGCAGATTGGGCAACTCTCCAAGCAAGTATCTGTTGAGAGACCTTCAAACTCACTGCCTAGTGACACAATCCCAAATCCCAAGGAGGAGTGCAAGGCAATACAATTAAGGAGTGGGAGAACATTGATAAGCAACAATGACACTACAAAGAAACAAGCAGAGAACATCAAAGAACCAACAGAGGATGAGAAGCAAGCAAAGGACGATGAAGCTAAGGAGCAAGTTGTGATGCCAAACAAAAGCACTGAGAAACTTAAAGAGAAGGACAACCAGCTACATAGCTCAAAGAAAGTGGCTCAGGGACAGCAGCAAATAGGAAAGAGCATCACACCTCCACTGCCATATCCCCAGAGGTTCAACAAAGAGGTTAAAGACCAGCATTTTCACAAATTCCTTGAGATTTTTAAGAAGCTGGAAATCAATATTCCCTTGGCTGAAGCACTTGAGCAAATGCCTCTGTATGCCAAATTCTTGAAGGAGCTTGTCAACAAGAAAAGAAGCTGGGATGAGAAAGAAACCATAATGATTACTGAGGAATGCAGGGCCTTGATTCAAAAGGGGCTTCCTCCCAAGCTTGAGGACCCAGGGAGCTTCCTGTTGCCTTGCACCATTGGGGAATTGACCATCACTAAAGCAATGTGCGATCTCGGAGCAAGTATTAACTTAATACCATCCTCCCTGGTGAAAAAGCTGCATATAGAGGAGGTCAAACCAGTACAAATGTCTCTGGAGCTGGTAGATAAGTCAATGGTATACCCCAGGGGCGTAATTGAAAATCTTTTGGTCAAGGTGGACAGTTTTATATACCCTGCTGATTTTGTGGTTCTAGAATCAAACGATGATGATGGTGACTCTGTTATACTGGGAAGGCCATTCTTGGCCACTGCTAGAGCTATCATAGATGTAGAGGAAGGGGAATTAACTCTCAGGATGCATGACCAGAGTGTCACTCTGAAGGTATTACCAGAGGCACAATTTAGCAAGGAGAAGAAAGACTATATGAAAAATGACCAGGAAGGTCACAGCAACATCCCAATGCTAAGGATTGTGCAGACTGATGAAGAAGCCCAAGAGGATATTAGAGTATTAGCCACTGAAAAGAGAGGTCCCCAAGGAAAGCCTACGGCCAAAAAAGAAAGATCAACAAAAGGAAAGATGAAACGCAGAAACAAAGCAAAAAGGGGTTGGAAGAACAGAAAGATTCCAACAGAGGGGCTTTCCAAAGGTGACAAAGTGCAACTGATATATCAACAGCTGGGGGCAAATCAACAAACCGAGGACTACTACACTGTCAGCAACATACTCTCATTAGAGCATGCTGAAATTGAACACCAGAGAACAAAGAAGAGGATCACGGTCAGAGGAGACAAATTGAGGCCCTACAAGCACCAACCACCATAAAAGAAAGCCTCAATGTCAAGCTAATGACAATAAAAGAGCGTTCCATGGGAGGCAACCCATGCTTTAAGATTCATGTCATTTTAAATTCAATAAGTTATGATCAATTGAGCATGAATTCTTTTCTCTTTTCATGAACATGTCCATTGACTGCATGCACTATTTTGAAACATATGCTAAGTTTGGTGTGCCTTCAAGCACACTAAACCAATGTTACAAATAATTCCATTTTGCATGTTTGGAGTATCTTGACAAAGCATATGGCCAAACACTAAGTTTGGTGTCCACATAGCTTCATGAAAAGTAGAAACTCATGCATCAATAATCATACAATTGTTGTTTTCCAAAATCTTATAAATGGAAAAATTCTTTTCCGGTAATGAAGGCATTAATTGTGATGTACCCTTTGACAAGAAACAAGTTTGGTGTTCATCAAACCTTGATGCACCGATTTAGGGATACAATTGATCCTTCATGAAAAAAAAAGGAGAAAAAGAAAGTATGATAAAAATAATTCTTATGAACATTTAACATTTGAATCTCACTAATTGGAGGAAGATACTCATTTTCTTTATATATGACCAAACATTAAGTTTGGTGTCCTCCAAGGAGAGTGTCACGGTTCAAATGATATAAGAATTGATGGTTCACATAGTATTAATAAAAAGAACACTCTTGCTACGGTTGGATAAAACTAATGTATGTTGTCTTGTTGTGGTGACTAGGAGGTCAAAGAATCTTCAAAGAAAAAGACAAGACAAAGGAAAGCATAGCATGAGGACAAAATCCCATCACATGCCTCGAAAAAGAAATCTGCCATTCCTTGAGAATGATCACGTCAAAGGCAAGGGAAGGAGCAAACTTTGTCTTCATTCATCCTTACATGCATACCTTTGATCTCCATAAGTCTAATTGCATCCCAGCCCTTCATTGCTCATTTAAAAGCATACCACCTTCAAGCCATGCACATGACTGAATCACTCCAACCTTGGAAACTTCACTCCCTTCATCACTCCTCAACATAACAAGCTCTGTGCAACATTTCTCTTACTTTAAACTCCAACCATTTAAACTTCTCTTCATCATTTCTTGTCATAGCAAGTTCGGTCTCAATTTCTTTTTGCTCCAAACACACATCAAACTCTCCAACATTCTTCACACTCCTTCTAACCTCACAAGACTCAACCAACCAAGTGATCATGGCCTCCTCCTCAAGAACCAAACGAAGAAAAGGGAAAGATCCCATGGTGGAGGAAGACATACATGAATATGACCAACGGAGATTCAAGTCTTGGTTTCATCAAATGCAAATTCAATGGATGAACGAGAAAAGAATCTATCCTGAAATTCCACTCTTGTTGCCGGATGATGGATGTCAAGAAATGAAGGACAAAATTCGGAAGAGGAGGTGGGAGGAACTTGCATCACCAGCCACCCGAATCAATGCCAATATCATAAGAGAGTTCTATGCAAATATCTCAAGGCTTGACATGCGTGAGCCCCCAACATACAAGAGCTATGTGCGGGGGGTGGAAGTAGACTTTAGCCCGGATGCAATCAAGAAAGTCTTGAAACTAAAGTCAGTCCGCTTTAGTGAACCGGGATACCAACAAAGATTGAATGAGGATCAGGATTATGATGAGATTGCGAGAGACATTTGTATGGAGAACTCAGAGTGGGAAGGAGATGACAAGAACAGATATAAGTACCTGAAGAGATGTAACCTCACCCCGGAAGCAAAAGGATGGTATGAGTTGATGAAAAGATCAATTCTGGGCACAGTGAACACCTCAGAAGTTAACAGGGAGAGAGCCGTGATGCTGCATTGCATCATTGTGGGAGGAGAGATAAGAGTTCATGAAATCCTTGCAAAAGACATTCAAAAGCTGGCTGAGAAGAATTCGGCCGGATCTTGGTTGTACTATCCGAGTACCATTTGGAGGTTGTGTGCAAAGGCTAAAGTTCCAATGGAAGAGGAGAATCCAATGTGGTTAAGCCAAGGCATGCCCATAACCATTGAACGAATGATGATGCCCCTTGAAGCACATCAAGGCCGAAGACCACATGGAAGAAGGGAAAGAGAAGAACCAATGGAAGAAGATGAGCCACACTTAGAAGAAGAGCCACAAGAGGAGGAGGAACAGCCGCACTTTTTCCCACATGGCAATATGGACATGACCCAAATGCAAGAAGCAATAGGAAGATTGTCACAACAGTACATGAGAATTCAAGAAAGGCAAGAGGAATACCATTCACTGTACATGAAAAACCAACAAGCACAAGAAGAAAGGGAGTTAAGAATAATGAACAAACAAAGTGAATTCGAGTCAAGATTCCTTGTGATGCAAGAAGAACATGCTTTTCAATCTCATGAATCTTTTGGGAAATTGGAACAAATGCAAGCTGAAAATTTGAGGGCTCTCAAAGAATTCACAACACTCCAAGATGCAAGGTATGAAGTACAAGCCGATTACAACATCAATAGCCAAATCAAACTGAACTATATTGGAGAACATTTGCACAACATGGATCTGGCTTTCCCAACTTTTGATGAATTCTTCAAAAAGAGAAGTGAGGTAGAAGTAAGCAACGCCATGAGGCTTGAAGATAGAGTGGAGGAGGCTATGAATAAGGCTGGCTTTTGGCGAGGTCAACAGGCACCAAACACGGATGGTGGGAACACTAGCAGCCAAGTGTATGAAAGGAGAAAGAAAAAGCATGACAAATGAAAGGTGGACTTGCTCCTTGTTCATCACTACAAAGAAAAAAGCATGCATTCTATCTGTTCTAAGTTGTCTTTGCATCTTTAAGTAGTTCTTTTTAATTAAAAGTCTTTGCATTATGTTTGTTTCTTTTAAAATAAGTAGGCTAGTTTATATGTGTGCTTGTGTGTTTACTTTCACTTGACAAGAAGCATGTGTTGTCCCCTGCATCTTTAAGTTCAATAAAAGAAAAGTTTGAATGTGAAGCAAGATGATCTCTGTTAGATAGAAGTAGAATAAAAGTAAGTGGTGGTATGTGTGTGGTTGTATAATAGCTCACTTTTAGTGAATAAAGAGCTAGGATGTCTCATTCTAAGTAAAGAGTGGCCTACTGTCTATGAATCTCAATTAAATAAAAAATTCCTTGGTTAGAAAGAAAAACAAAAAGAGAGAAAGAAAAGAGATAGCCAAAAATGGCAGAACAAAAGGAAACAAAAAGAAACAAAGCTGGACACCAATAGCTTGAACTTTAAAATATATGCCTGTGGTGTCTTTGTACTAGGATCTGCTTGGATTAGTAAGCTCTTAGGAGTGCATCAACACTCGGTGACTTGGGTTAACTAATCCGGGATCATCAGCTGAAAGTCCACTATAAAGAGCAACCTAACTACAAGGCATTTAGTAACCCAAAGAGGTGCTGGGCATCAATGTTTTAAGAAGGAATGTGAGCCAAGTGTCTATGGTGAATAATGTGTCAAGTATAAAGAAAAGGAAGTGAACTTGCTACACATGACACTCAAATAAAGCTTATAAACAAAGTAATAGCCAAGGATAAAGGAATAATGAGAGGTCATAGCAGTATGTTACTTGAAGCTTGAAGGAGACTTTCTAGGCCTAGGAGTCAATAAGAAGTGAGTATTTACTTATCCACACAAAATCCCATGAACTTTCAACAATACTCTGCTAGCATGAACATCCTCTTCCATTTCATTCTTTCTTCTCAATAAATCTTTTCTTGCTTGGGGACAAGCAAGCTTTAAGTTTGGTGTTGTGATGACAAGTCATCTTAGCCTATTTTAACTAGTCTTTTTCTTTTGTTTTCATTAGAATTATGCACTTTCTTGAGCTACAAGCAAGCCAATTAGGTAGATTTTCATGTTTCCTTTGATTTAATCAACCATGTATAAATTCATGCTATTTCATGAGGTTTTATACTATAATTGTCACATATTATGAAAGAATGAATATCTCATGATTTTAAGCATAGCTTTGATGTGTTTGGTTGATTAATGATAGGTGAAGAAAGCTTGGAGAAAGGTTGAAGCAAGAAGGAATAGCTAGGAGTAAAGAGAAGACAATGGAATAAGTGAAATTGAACCAGGAAGCAAAAAGCTGGACCTAAAGTTAGCCTCAAACTTTTGCACAAACTTTTGGGTGAAAAGTTAGCCCCAACGTTAGCCCCTAACTTTTGGGCTAACGTTGGCACATGAAAATCACCCCTAGGCACCAAAAGTTTGCGCCAACGTTAGCCCTTAACTTTGAGGCTAACGTTGGCATGATGAGAATCACCCCTGGGCACCAAAAGTTTGCGCCAACGTTAGCCCCTAACTTGGAGGCTAACGTTGGCGCATGAAAACTACAAGGGGAGGAGCAAAAGTTTGCGCCAACGTTAGCCCCTAACTTTGAGGCTAACGTTGGCGCCACAAGTACACCAAGGAAGGCTAACGTTGGTGCAAAAGTTAGACCCCTAACTTTTGCACCAACGTGAGTATCAGCAAATTATGTTAGCTGATATGAAAAGTTGGACCAAAAGTTAGACCTTAACTTTTGCTCCAACTTTTGGTCCAACTTTTGCAAAACTCCAACCCGGTTCAATTGGTTCACTTTGGTTCTTCTCCAAACTTCAAGAGCAATCAACCAAGGCCTCTTTCAACCCAATTCCACCAAGAGCAAAGGCCCAACTCAAGGCTTGAAGATCATTTGAAGAAAGTGTATAAATAGGATAGAATTCAAGTTCTTCAGGAGCTTTCCCTTTGAATTTTCATAATAGTTTTCGGAGAGCTTTGGGTATTGAGTGATCTTGAATTTCTTAGTCTTGGGGAAGGAGAATTCACTTCTCTTCCTCTCAGTTTTATTGCTTTCAATTTCAATTACAATTGTCTTGGATTTTGGGTTGGGGAATTGAAGAAATTCTGTTTCAGTCTCAACCTTGGATCTCTCTGCTTTATTTACTGCTTGATTGAATTTCAATTTCTGTTAATTGCTCTTCATCCACTTTCTTTGCAATTGTTCTTGTTGGATCTAGGAAGGCATTGAGATCTAGACTTGGTTTTCTAGTCTCTGGGCCCTGAGATCTGAATTCCTAATTTACATTTTGTTTCTTGCTTTTAATGTTCATTTACTTTACTGCTTCAAGATCCGATTCAACCCAAACCTTCTTTTACTCTTTTGTTTGATGCAAGTTACTTTCCTTTGTTTAATTTCTGCAAATCCAACTCCTAATCCCCTTTACATTTCGAGCCATTTACATTTCTTGCACTTTAAGTTTCCGCAATTTATATTTCTTGCACTCTAAGTTTCTGCCATTTAATTTCTTGTTCTTTAAGATTCAGTAATTTAATTTCCTGCTCTCTTTAATTCCATGCAATTTAATTTCTGCAAATCACAAAACACTCAACTAAATCTTGATTCGCTTGACTAAATTAACCACTAAGCTAAAATTGCTCAATCCTTCAATCCCTGTGGGATCGACCTCACTCCCGTGAGTTTTTATTACTTGATACGACCCGGTACACTTGCCGGTTAGATTTGTGTGTTTTGGGAGAAATTCATTGTTCCCCCAAAATACTCATCAGAAGGGAGTTCTTGAAGTTGATACTCTGAATGCCATATTGGCTCAGAACAAAATATTGACTCAGCAAGTCAATATGATCTCTCAGAGTCTGAATGGAATGCAAGCTGCATCCAACAGTACTCAAGAGGCTTCTTATGAAGAAGAAGCTTATGATCCTGAGAACCCTGCAATAGCAGAGGTGAATTACTTAGGTGAACCTTATGGAAACACCTATAACTCATCATGGAGAAATCATCCAAATTTCTCATGGAAGGATCACTGAAATCCCTCCCAGTACTCTCCCAAGCAATACAGAAGAGAATCCAAAAGGACAGTGCAAGGCCATTGACATAAGCAAAATGGCCGAACCCAATGAGGAAGAGGAGGACGTGAATCCCAAGGAGGAAGACCTCCTGGGACGTCCAGTGACCAATAAGGAGTTTCCCTCTGAGGAACCAAAGGAATCTGAGACTCATCTAGAGACCATAGAGATTCCATTGAACCTCCGTATGCCCTTCATAAGCTCTGATGAGTATTCCTTTTCTGAAGAGAATGAGGATGTTACTGAAGAGCAAACTGCCAAGTTTCTTGGTGCAATCATGAAGCTAAATGCCAAATTATTTGGCATTGATACTTGGGAAGTTGAACCTCCCTTGTTCATCAATGAACTAAGTGATCTGGATCAACTGACATTGCCTCAGAAAAGACAGGATCCTGGGAAGTTCATAATACCTTGTACCATAGGCACCATGATCTTTAAGGCTTTGTGTGACCTTGGTTCAGGAATAAACCTCATGCCCCTCTCTGTAATAGAGAAACTGGGAATCTATGGGGTGCAAGCTACTAGAATCTCATTAGAGATGGCAGACAATTCAAGAAAACAGGCATATGGACAAGTAGAGGACGTGTTAGTACAGGTTGAAGGCCTTTACATCCCTGCTAATTTCATAGTCCTGGATACTGGAAAGGAAGAGGATGAATCCATCATCCTAGGAAGACCTTTCCTGGCCACAGCAAGAGCTGTGATTGATGTTGACAGAGGTGAACTAGTCCTTCAATGGAATGAGGACTCCCTTGTGTTTAAAACTCAAGGATCTCCCTCTGCAACCATGGAGAGGAAGCATGAAAAGCTTCTCTCAAAGCAGAGTCAACCCAAGCTCCCACAGTCAAACTCTAAGTTTGGTGTTGGGAGGCCACAACCAAACTCTAAGTTTGTTGTTAAACTCCCATATCCAAACTCTAAGTTTGGTGTTGGAGAGTCTCAACAATGCTCTGAACATCTGTGAGGCTCCATGAGAGCCCACTGTCAAGCTATTGACATTAAAGAAGCGCTTGTTGGGAGGCAACCCAATTTTTATTTATCTAACTATATTTTTCTTAGTTATATGTCTTTATAGGTTCATGATCATATGGAGTCACAAAATAAACGAAAAATTTAGAAACAAAATCAAAAACAGCAGAAGAAAAATCACACCCTAGAGGAAGCATCTGTCTGGCGTTCAGCGCCAGAACAGAGCATGGTTCTGGCGCTGAACGCCCAAAATGGACAGCTTCTGGGCGCTGAACGCCAGAAATGGCACACAAAGGGGCGTTGAACGCCCAAAATGGCCACCAACCTGGCGCTGAACGCCCAGAGTTGTGTGCAAAGGCATTTTTACATGCCTAATGGGTGCAGGGATGTAAATCCTTGAACACCTCAGGATCTGTGAACCCCACAGGATCTACTCAGGATCTGTGGACCCCACAGGATCCACTCAGGATCTATGGACCCCACAGGATCCCCACCTACCTCCACTCACTTCTTCTCACCACTTTCTTTCACACAACCCCATAAACACTCTTCCCCAAAAACCCTTTACCAATCACCTCAAACTCTCTTCCCCATCACCTCTTCACCACTCACATCCATCCACTCTTCCCCATAAACCTACCTCATAAACTCCACCTACCTTCAAAAATTCAAAACCAATTTCCCGCCCAAACCCACCCATATGGCCGAAACCTTTCCCCCCTCCCTTCCCTATATAAAGCCCTCCATTCTTCATCAAATTCACACAACACACCCCTCTACACCCTTCTTGGCCGAAACACTCCCCACTCTCCCTCTCCTCCATTTCTTCTTCTTCTTCATCTATTCTTTCTTTTATTGCTCGAGGGCGAGCAAAATTATAAGTTTGGTGTGGTAAAAGCATAAGCTTTTTGTTTTTCCATTACCATTGATGGCACCTAAGACCGGAGAATCCTCTAGAAAGGGGAAAGGGAAGACAAAAGCTTCCACCTCCGAGTCATGGGAGATGGAAAGATTCATCTCCAAAGCCCATCAAGACCACTTCTATGATGTTGTGGCCAAGAAGAAGGTGATCCCCGAGGTCCCTTTCAAACTCAAAAGAAATGAGTATCCAGAGATCCGACATGAAATTTAAAGAAGAGGTTGGGAAGTTCTAACAAATCCCATCCAACAAGTCGGCATCCTAATGGTTCAAGAGTTCTATGCCAATGCATGGATCACCAAGAACCATGATCAAAGTAAAAACCCGGATCCAAAGAATTATGTTACAATGGTTCAGGGGAAATACTTAGATTTTAGTCCGGAGAATGTGAGGTTGGCGTTTAACTTGCCCATGATGCAAGGAGATGAACGCCCCTACACTAGAAGGGTCAACTTTAATCAAAGGTTGGACCAAGTCCTTATGGACATATGTGTAAAAGGAGCTCAATGGAAGATTGACTCCAAAGGCAAGCCGGTTCAACTAAGAAGATTGGACCTCAAGCCTGTAGCTAGAGGATGGTTGGAGTTCATTCAATGCTCAATCATTCCCACTAGCAACCGGTCTGAAGTTACTATAGACCGGGCCATCATGATCCATAGTATCATGATTGGAGAAGAGGTGGAAGTTCATGAGATTATACCTCAAGAACTCTACAAGGTGGCTGACAAGTCCTCCACCATGGCAAGGTTAGCCTTTCCTCACCTCATTTGCCACCTATGCAATTCGGCTGGGATTGACATAGAGGGAGATATCCTCATTAAAGAGGACAAGCCCATCACTAAGAAGAAGATGGAGCAAGCAAGAGAGCCCATTCATGGAGCTCAAGAGGCGTATGAAGCTCATCACCATGAGATCCCGGAGATGCCTCAAATGCACTTTCCTCCACAAAACTATTGGGAGCAAATTAACACCTCCCTAGGAGAATTGAGTTCCAATATGGGACAACTAAGGGTGGAACATCAAGAGCACTCCATCATGCTCCATGAAATCAGAGAAGATCAAAAAGCAATGAGGGAGGAGCAACAAAGACAAGGAAGAGACATAGAAGAGCTTAAGGACATCATTGGTTCCTCAAGAAGGAAACGCCACTATCACTAAGGTGGATTCATTCCTTGTTCTTATTTCTTCTGTTTTTCGTTTTCTATGTTATGTGTTTATCTATGTTTGTGTCTTCATTACATGATCATTAGTAGTTAGTAACTTTGTCTTAAAGTTATAAATGTCCTATGAATCCATCACCTCTCTTAAAATGAAAAATGTTTTAATTCAAAAGAACAAGAAGTACATGAGTTTCGAATTTATCCTTGAACTTAGCTTAATTATATTGATGTGGTGACAATGCTTCTTGTTTTCTGAATGTATGCTTGAACAGTGCATATGTCTTTTGAAGTTGTTGTTTTAAGAATGTTAAATATGTTGGCTCTTGAAAGAATGATGGCTAGGAGACATGTTCTTTGATAATCTGAAAAATCATAAAAGTGATTCTTGAAGCAAGAAAAAGCAGCAAAGAACAAAGCTTGCAGAAAAAAAAATATAAATAGGCGAAAAAAAAATAATAAGAAAAAGAAAAAGAAAGCAGAAAAAGCCAAAGCTCTTAAAACCAAGAGGCAAGAGCAAAAAGCCAATAACCCTTAAAACCAAAAGGCAAGGGAAATAAAAAGGATCCCAAGGCTTTGAGCATCAGTGGATAGGAGGGCCTAAAGGAATAAAATCCTGGTCTAAGCGGCTAAACCAAGCTGTCCCTAACCATGTGCTTGTGGCGTGTAGGTGTCAAGTGAAAACTTGAGACTGAGCGGTTAAAGTCAAGGTCCAAAGCAAAAGAAGAGTGTGCTTAAGAACCCTGGACACCTCTAATTGGGGACTTTAGCAAAGCTGAGTCACAATCTGAAAAGGTTCACCCAATTATGTGTCTGTGGCATTTATGTATCCGGTGGTAATACTGGAAAACAAAGTGCTTAGGGCCACGCCCAAGACTCATAAAATAGCTGTGTTCAAGAATCATCATACTGAACTAGGAGAATCAATAACACTATCTAAACTCTGAGTTCCTATAGATGCCAATCATTCTGAACCTCAATGGATAGAGTGAGATGCCAAAACTATTCAAGAGGCAAAAAGCTATAAGTCCCGCTCATATGATTGAAGCTCTATTTCATTGATAGTTTGGAATTTATAGTATATTCTCTTCTTTTTATCCTATTTGATTTTCAGTTGCTTAAGGACAAGCAACAATTTAAGTTTGGTGTTGTGATGAGCGGATAATTTATACGCTTTTTGGCATTGTTTTTAGTATGTTTTTCGTAGGATCTAGTTACTTTTAGGGATGTTTTCATTAGTTTTTATGTTAAATTCACATTTCTGGACTTTACTATGAGTTTGTGTGTTTTTCTATGATTTCAGGTATTTTCTGGCTGAAATTGAGGGACTTGAGCAGAAATCAGATTCAGAGGTTGAAGAAGGACTGCTGATGCTGTTGGATTCTGACCTCCCTGCACTCAAAGTGGATTTTCTGGAGCTACAGAACTCTAAATGGCACGTTTCCAATTGCGTTGGAAAGTAGACATCCAGGGCTTTCCAGAAATATATAATAGGTCATACTTTGACCAAGAATAGATGATGTAAACTGGCGTTCAATGCCAGCTTTCTGTCCAAATCTGGCGTCCAGCGCCAGAAAAGGAGCCAAAACCAGAGTTGAACGCCCAAACTGGCACAAAAACTGGCGTTCAACTCCAAGAAGGACCTCT
The DNA here is from genome assembly GCF_003086295.3 of Arachis hypogaea. Lineage (NCBI taxonomy): Eukaryota > Viridiplantae > Streptophyta > Magnoliopsida > Fabales > Fabaceae > Arachis > Arachis hypogaea. The sequence goes on along the minus strand of NC_092046.1, from coordinate 77,879,045 downwards.
ACACGTGCAACACTCAAGCTCAGCCCAAGCACACACCAAGTGGGCCCCGGAAGTGGATTTATGCATCAATTACTTACTCATGTAAACCCTAGTAGCTAGTTTATTATAAATAGGACATTTTACTAGTCTTTTTGACCATCTTTGGACGCCTAGTTCTTAGATCAGAGGGGCTGGCCATCTCGGCCATGCCTGGACTCTCACTTATGTATTTTCAACGGTAGAGTTTTTACACTCCATAGATTAAGGTGTGGAGCTCTGCTGTTCCTCAAAGATTAATGCAAAGTACTACTGTTTTCTATTCAATTCATCTTATTTCGCTTCTAAGATATTCATTCGCTCTTCAACCTGAATGTGATGAACGTGACAATCATCATCATTCCCTATGAACGCGTTCCTGACAACTACTTCCGTTCTACCTTCGACTGAATGAGTATCTCTTAGATCTCCTAACCAGAATCTTCGTGGTGTAAGCTAGAATGATGGCGGCATTCAAGAGAATCCGGAAAGTCTAAACCTTGTTTGTGGTATTCCGAGTAGGATTCAATGAATGAATGACTGTGACGAGCTCCTAACTCGCGATTGCAGGGCGTTAGTGACAGACGCAAAAGGATAGTAAATCCTATTCCAACATGATCGAGAACCGACAGATGAATAGCCGTGCCGTGACAGGGTGTGTTGACCATTTTCACTGAGAGGATAAGATGAAGCCATTGACAAGGGTGATGCCTCCAGATGATTAGCCGTGCCGTGACAGGGCATTGGATCATTTTCCCGAGAGATGACCGAAAGTAGCCATTGACAGTGGTGATGTATCACATAAAGCCAGCCATGGAAAGGAGTAAGACTGATTGGATGAAGATAGCAGGAAAGCAGAGGTTCAGAGGAACGAAAGCATCTCCATTCGCTTATCTGAAATTCTCACTAATGAATTACATAAGTATTTCTATCCTTACTTTATGTTTTATTTACATAATATATTGTAGCCCATATGAGTCAACTTAACTGAGATTTACAAGGTGACCATAGCTTGCTTCATACCAACAATCTCGGTGGGATTCGACCCTTACTCACGTAAGGCATTACTTGGACGACCCAGTACACTTGCTGGTTAGTTACACGGAGTTGTGAACCATGATCTTGGCATCATGTTTTTGGCGCCATTTCCAGGGAAAGAAAGAGCAATGAATTTTACATAATTAAAGTGTAATCACGATTCCGCGTACCATTGGGGCATTGACTTCATGGGTCCATTTTCAAATTCTAATGGTTATTTCTATATATTGTTAGTTGTGGATTATGTTTCCAAATGGGTAAAAGCAATTCCTACCCGCAATGATGATGCTAACACTGTTGTTTCCTTTGTGAGAAACCATATTATTTGTCGCTTTGGATCACCACGAGCAATCGTGAGCGATCAAGGCACCCATTTTTGTAACAGGAGACTAATAGGACTAATGAAGAAACATGGGATAATTCTTAAAGTTGCAACAACCTACCATCCTCAGACTAATGGGTAAGCCGAGGTGTCAAATAGAGAGATAAAGCGTATCTTGCAGAAGATATTCAAACCTCATAGAAGAGACTGGAGCACCAGGCTACAAGATGCACTCTGAGCATACAAAACAGCATACAAAACACCCATTGGGATGAGTCCTTTCCGCTTAGTTTATGAAAAAGCTTATCATCTCCCTGTTGAAATAGAGCATAAAGCCTTTTAGGCAGTAAAGGAATGCAACATGGGAATTGAGTGAGCTGGAGCTGAAAGGAAGTTGCAACTACAAGAACTGGAAAGCCTTTGCCTAGAAGCTTATGAGAACTCAAGACTGTACTGATGACAAGTCATCTTAGCCTAGTTTCACTAGTCTTTTTCTTTTGTTTTCAATTGATTTTATGCACTTTCTTGAGCCATAAGTAAGCCAATTGGGTAGAATTTCATGTTTCCTTTGATTCAATCAATCATGGATAAATTGATGCGTTTTCATGAGATTTTGTGCTATAATTGTCATATATTATGAAAGAGAAACAATCTCATGATTTTGAGCATAGCTTTGATACTTTTGATTGATTGATGATAGGTGAAAAAGCTTTGAAGGAGGTTGAAGAAAAGAAGAAGGCAAGGGCAAGAAGGAGGACTCACGTTTGAGCTAAAGTTTGCCTCAAACTTAAGCTCAAACGTGAGGAAAAGCAAAATTTCACCCAGGGAAGCCAAAAGCTTGCGCCAACATTTGCCTCAAACTTGAGGTCAAACGTTGGTTTGCAAAAATCTCACCTAGGGAAGCAAAAAGCTTGCGCCAACGTTTGCCTCAAACTTGAGGTCAAACGTTGGCTTGAAAAATTTCACCCAGGAGGCCAAAAAGCTTGCGCCAATGTTTGCCTCAAACTTGAGGTCAAACGTTGGCGCCATTTTAGCATGAAGAAGAGTCCCTGATTGAAGGTTTAATTGAGCCACGTTTGCGCCAACGTTTGCCTCAAACGTTGGGCCAAACGTTGGCCAAAAGAGATGCAAGGGAGGAGCCACGTTTGAGCTCAAGTTTGACCTCAAACTTTGAGCCAAACGTGGATGGCAGCACAAAGGGGCAATCTGCTAAAAAAGTTTGAGTCAAAGTTTGCCTCAAACTTTGACTCAAACTTAAATGGTTCATGGCCCGGTTCACAAGTGGGTTCCTTTCCAACACCAAGAGCAATCAACAGAGGCTTTTGTCAACCCAATTCCATCAAGAGCAAGGGCCCAATTCAAGGCTTGAAGACCATTAGAAGAAAGTGTATAAATAGAAGTTAGTTTGATTTAGGAAGGAGGTGAACTTTTACTTTTGAATTTACTCACTGTAACTTGAATCTGGGAGGAGAATTCAATTCTCTTCCTCTTTGATTTTCTTGTTTTCTTTTCTGCATACTTTGTTTGAGTCTTGGGTGTTGAGAATTGGGGAAATTCTGTCTCAATCTCACCTTGAGATCTCTTGTTTACTTTTTCTGCACAATTGAATTTGAATTTTTCTTTACTGCTTCATCTTCTCTTTACTTCTGCAATTTACTTTTCTTTACTTCTTTTGCAATTGTTCTTGTTGGATCAAAGAAGGATTTGAGATCTAGACTTGTTATCTAGTCTCTTCCACTCCTGAGATCTTCAGCCTCTCTTTAAATTGCTGCAAATTAAGCATTGCTCACTTTCTGTTTTAATTTCTCAAGCATTTTTACTTTTCTGTTGAGATCTACTTTACTTCAATTCATCTTCTACTCTTCTGTTTAATTGCAATTCACTTGTTCTCGTTTAAATCCTGCAATCCCAATTCCCAATTCCTTTTATAATTCAAGCCATTTACATTTCGTGCACTTTAAGATTCAGCCATTTACATTTCTTGCATTCTAAGTTTCTACCATTTAATTTCTTGTTCTTTAAGATTCAGCTTATTTACTTTTTCTGCTCTTTAATTTACTGTAATTTCTCCTTCCCCCTTTACAATTCATGTAATTTAGTTTCTGCAAATTACAAACAACTCAACCAATACTTGATTCGCTTGACTAAATCAACCACTAAACTAAAATTGCTCAATCCTTCAATCCCTGTGGGATCGACCTCACTCACGTGAGTTATTATTACTTGATGCAACCCGATACACTTGCCGGTGAGTTTTGTGTTGGATCGTTTTCCACTCATCATGTACAAGGAGAAGATGAAGGCTATACATGATCAGCACATCAAGAGGAAAGAGTTCCAACCTGGGGACTTAGTCCTCCTTTATAAATCTCGACTAAGGCTCATGCCAGGCAAGTTGAGATCAAGATGGGAAGGTCCATACAGAGTAGAGAAGGCCGAACCATACGAAGTCTATCACCTAAGTCATCCTTCAAGCTCTGAACCTATCAAAGTTAATGGACATCGTTTAAAGCTGTACCATGGCGAGAAGCTGAAGAAGAACAAGGAGCTCAAGATCTTCCTCTTGGAAGATCCCCACATAGCCGAAGATTGAGCTAGTGGAGCGTCCAACTTACGGACGTTAAAGCAAAGTGCTAGGTGGGAGACAACCCACCATGGTATGATCGTTCTTCTCTTTACTTTTAGTTTTCTTATTCAATAACTCTTCTCTTCATTAGTATATTTCGTGCATCTGCATTCACATATTTTTAATTAAAAAAAAAATCACGCGACGCGACCGCCTCATTGACGCGTCCGCGTCGCAGGGAGCTGGGAGACAATAATAATATGAACAGAAAGTTACGCAGGAGCAGGGCTGGAGGCGTGCCAATGGCACAAATCGTCCCACGTGACCGCGTCACTGACGCGATCGCGTCATATGGGAATAATGGCCTCCCACGCGACCGCGTGCCCCACGCGGCCGCGTGACCAGGATTTCGACGTAACAAGGGTGCACAGCCGAAAGTTGTGCTAGAGTGGTGCTGGACCGGCGCTGGACGCGCAGTTCCTCTCATGCGATCGCGTGCCCCACACGACCGCATCGTATCTCAATAATTGACCAATCACGCGATCGCATGCCCCATGCGATCGCATCACCCAAAATTTGGCACTAATATGATTTTGAACAGAGAGTTGTGCGAGTGCGAGGCTACCCTCGCGCCAATGGCATAAAACGGGTCACACGACCGCGTGACCGACGCGATCGCATCATTGAGTTTAAGCACAAGTCGCGCGACCGCTTGCCCCACAATTGCAATTACTTAACAATGGCAAAGAAAGTAAAAGTGCTGAATCTTAAAGTGCAAGTAATGTAAATTGCAGAAATTTAGATTGCAAGAAATGTAAATGACTGAATCTTAAAGTGCAAGAAATGTAAATTGCTTGAATTGTAAAAGGGATTGGGAGTTGGGATTGCAGAATTTAAACGAGAACAAGTGAATTGCAATTAAACAGAAGAGTAGAAGGTGAATTGAAGTAAAATAGATCTAAACAGAAAAGTAAAAATGCTTGAGAAATTAAAACAGAAAGTGATGCTTAATTTGCAACAACTAAAAAGATGTTGAAGATCTCAGGAGTGGAAGAGACTAGGAAACAACTCTAGATCTCAAATCCTTCCTTGATCCAACAAGAACAATTGCAAAAGGAAATGAAAAGTAAATTGCAGAAAGTAGAAGAAGAAGCAGTAGACAGAAATTGAAAATCAATTATGCAGAAGAATTAAACAAGAGATCTCAAGGTGAGATTGAAATAGAAGTTCTTCAATTCTTCACCCAAGATCAAAAGCAAGAAAGGTAAAGAGTGCTCAAGCAAGAACAAGGAAGAAGAGAGATCAATTCTCCTTCCCAATTCTCTAAGATCTAAATTCAAAATAAAAGCTCAAAATGAAAATGAAAGTTCAAAAGAAAAATTCCAAGTGAAGTCTAGAGGTGTCAAAAGGTTGTCCTAATTACATTAAACTAGCTCCTATTTATACACTTTCTATTCTTGGATTTTGGAATTTGGACGGGCTTTTGATTTGGTGAAGGAATGAATTAATTTTGGATTTTTAGTTCAATTTTCGGCCCATGGTGCACCTCCCAGGGAAGAGTTCGGCTCTTGGCAAGAGCTTTGGCCAAGAGCTTTGGTTCCCTTTCCTTCCAATGTGTTGCGCACGGTCCAAGAGAACAAAGCTCTTTGCAAGAGCTTGAAAGCTCTTGGCAAGAGCTTTACTTGTCCTTGAGGTCCTTGGTTCAAGTCTTGGGTGGAGCACTTGTGGAGCTAATTTCCTTGGCACTAGAGAAGCCCCCAAAGTCTTGCTTCCTTGAGGTGCCCGGTTCAATCCTTGGTGAAGAAAGACAAGCCAATTTTTCTTGGCACATGAGTGGCGCACAAGGCCTTGCTTCCTTGAGGTGCCTAGTTCGAACCTTGGTGAGTGAAAACAAGCTAATTTTGGCTTGTTTTTCCTTGTGAAGTAGCGCTGGCCCCATCTCCTTGGTCATGGGTTCAAGTCTTGGTGGGTGCATTAGTGAGCTTTTCCTTCTTGATTTCATCCAAGGCATGCACGAAAAAGCTCTTTGGCAAGAGCTTCAAAGCTCTTTGCTAAGAGCTTGGCTCTTGGTTCCTTCTTCATGTGTTCTTGATAAAGCTCTTGGCAAGAGCTTCAAAGCTCTTGGCAAGAGCTTGGCTTCTGATTCTTTAAAGGAAAGCTCTCCACAAGAGCTTTAAAGCTCTTGGCAAGAGCTTTGTGCCCTTGTTTCTTGACTTCACCCACGCTTTTCCTTCCTTAAGCCACGCTTCTCTTCTTTGTGCCACGCTTTCTTTCTTTGCTTAGATCATGCTCCTTAGGCTACGCTTTTCTTATTTTTTTCTTTTCTTCACCTACAAGTAATCAAAACAACCAATCAAAGTATCACCAAATTCACAAGGTTTATAAATCATTAAAAATCAATTAAATTTAGCTTAAACCTCATGATTTAGCATCAATTAAATGGTGGTTGTTTGATTCAAAGAAACCATGCATTTCCATTCCAAATTACTTACTTAGAATGCAAGAAAGTGCATAAAACCAAATAAAAACAAAGAAAAAGGCTAGTAAAACTAGGCTAAGATGACATGTCATCACAGCTGACCCTTGTTCTTTAAATGACGCTATCCCGAAGAGGACACCTAAAGGCGAGCCGTAATGGCCTCATTTCTGGCAAGCTCCTCTGGTTTTTTTCACAGTTTTTTTCCCAGATTTTTTTTCCGGTTTTTTCCATTTTTTTTTACGTTCTGCTGACCCTCGTTCTTTAAATGACGCTATCCCGAGGAGGACACCTAAAGGCGAGCCGTAATGGCCTCATCTTTGGCAAGCTCCTCCGGTTTTTTTCACAGTTTTTTTCCAAGATTTTTTTTCCGGTTTGTTTTTTTCCAGGTTTTTTTTTTTTTAATGTTGTGCTGACCCTCGTTCTTTAAATGAAGCTATCCCGAGGAAGACACCTAAAGGCGAGCCGTAATGGCCTCATTTTTGGCAAGCTCCTCTGGTCTTTTTTCACAGTTTTTTTTCCGAATTTTTTTTCCGGTTTTTTTTCCGGTTTTTTCCAGTTTTTTTTTCTTTTTTTTTTTCTGCAGACCCTCGTTATTTAAATGACGCTATCCCGAGGAGGACACCTAAAGGCGAGCCGTAATGGCCTCATCTTAGGCAAGCTCCTCCAGTTTTTTTTTCACAATTTTTTCCCGAATTTTTTTCCGGTTTTTTTTTTCGATTTTTTCCTTTTTTTTCCTTTTTTTTTTTTTTTTACGTTCTGCTGACCCCCGTTCTTTAAATGACGCTATCCCGAGGAGGACACCTAAAGGCGAGCCGTAATAGCCTCATCTTTGGCAAGCTCCTCCGGTTTTTTTCACAGATGCTATCCCGAGGAGGACACCTAAAGGCGAGCCGTAATGGCCTCATCTTTGGCAAGCTCCTCCGGTTTTTTTTCCCAGTTTTTTTCCAATATTTTTTTTCCGGTTTTTTTTTTTTTATACGTTCTGCTGACCCTCGTTCTTTAAATGACGCTATCCCGAGGAGGACACCTAAAGGCGAGCCGTAATGGCCTCATCTTTGGCAAGCTCCTCCAGTTTTTTTCACAGTTTTTTTCCCATATTTTTTTTCCGGTTTTTTTTCCGTTTTTTTTTTTTTAACGTTATGCTGACCCTTGTTCTTTAAATGACGCTATCCTGAGGATGACACCTAAAGGCGAGCCGTAATGGCCTCATTTTTGGCAAGCTCCTCCAGTTTTTTTCACAGTTTTTTTTCCGGATTTTTTTTCTGGTTTGTTTTTTTCCGGTTTTTTCCAGTTTTTTTTTTCTTTTTTTTTCTTTTTTTACGTTCTGCTGACCCTCATTCTTTAAATGACGCTATCCCGAGGAGGACACCTAAAGGCGAGCCGTAATGGCCTCATCTTTGGCAAGCTCCTCCGGTTTTTTTTCACAGTTTTTTTCCCGAATTTTTTTCCGGTTTGTTTTTATCCGGTTTTTTCCAGTTTTTTTTTCTTTTTTCTTTTACTGATGACCCTCGTTCTTTAAATGACGCTATCCCGAGGAGGACACCTAAAGGCGAGCCGTAATGGCCTCATCTTTGGGAAGCTCCTCCGGTTTTTTTTTCACAGTTTTTTCCTGGATTTTTTTCCATTTTTTTTTTACGTTCTGCTGACCCTCGTTCTTTAAATGACGCTATCCTGAGGAGGACTCCTAAAGGCGAGCTGTAATGGCCTCATCTTTGGCAAGCTCCTCCAGTTTTTTTTCACAGTTTTTTTCCCGAATTTTTTTCCGGTTTTTTTTTCGATTTTTTTTTTACGTTCTGCTGACCCCCGTTCTTTAAATGACGCTATCCCGAGGAGGACACCTAAAGGCGAGCCATAATGGCCTCATCTTTTGCAAGCTCCTCCGATTTTTTTTACTGTTTTTTTTCGGTTTGTTTTTTTCCAGGTTTTTTTTTTATTACGTTCTGCGGCCCCTCGTTCTTTAAATGACGCTATCCCGAGGAGGACACCTAAAGGCGAGCCGTAATGGCCTCATTTTTGGCAAGCTCCTCCGGTTTTTTTAACAGTTTTTTTCCCAGATTTTTTTTTCGGTTTGTTTTTTCCGGTTTTTTCCAGTTTTTTCCTTTTTTTTTTTATGTTCTGCTGACCCTCGTTCTTTAAATGACACTATCCCGAGGAGGACACCTAAAGGCGAGCCGTAATGGCCTCATCTTTGGCAAGCTCCTCCGGGTTTTTTCACCATTTTTTTCCCGAATTTTTTTCCAGTTTTTTCCAATTTTTTTTTTCTTTTTTTTTTTTTTTTGCTGACTCTCGTTCTTTAAATGACGCTATCCCGAGGAGGACACCTAAAGGCGAGCCGTAATGGCCTCATCTTTGGCAAGCTCCTCCAGTTTTTTATTTTCATAGTTTTTTTCCGGAATTTTTTTTCTGGTTTTTTTTTTCGATTTTTTCCTCTCTTTTTTTTTTATTACGTTCTGCTGACCCCCGTTCTTTAAATAACGCTATCCCGAGGAGGACACCTAAAGGCGAGCCGTAATGGCCTCATCTTTGGCAAGCTCCTCCGGTTTTTTCATAGTTTTTTTCCGTTTTTTTCCAGGTTTTTTTTTTCAACGTTGTGCTGACCCTCGTTCTTTAAATGACGCTATCCCGAGAAGGAAGCGTAAAAGCGAGCCGTAATGGCCTCATCTTTGGGAAGCTCCTCCGGTTATTTTTTTCACAGTTTTTTCCCAGATTTTTTTTCGGATTTTTTCCTTTTTTTTTTTTTACGTTCTGCTGACGCTCATTCTTCAAATGACGCTATCTCGTGGAGGACACCTAAAGGCGAGCCGTAATAGCCTCATTTTTAGCAAGCTCATCCGGTTTTTTTTTCACAGTTTTTTTCCTGGATTTTTTTTTCCGGTTTGTTTTTTCCGGTTTTTTCCTTTTCTTTTTTTTTTTTATACGTTCTGCTGACCCCCGTTCATTAAATAACGCTATCCCGAGGAGGACACCTAAAGGCGAGCCGTAATGGCCTCATCTTTGGGAAGCTCCTTCATTTTTTTTTCACAGTTTTTTCCCGGATTTTTTTTCCAGTTTTTTTCCTTTTTTTTTTTTTTTACGTTCTGCTGACTCTCGTTCTTTAAATGACGCTATCCCGAGGAGGACACCTAAAGGCGAGCCGTAATGGCCTCATCTTTGGCAAGCTCCTCCGGTTTTTTTCACAATTTTTTTTCCGAATTTTTTTTCCGGTTTTTTTCCAGTTTTTTTTTCTTTTTTTTCTGCTGACCCTCGTTCTTTAAATGACGCTATCCCGAGGAGGACACCTAAAGGCGAGCCGTAATGGCCCATCTTTGGCAAGCTCCTCCGGTTTTTTTCACAGTTTTTTTCCGTTTTTTTCCAGGTTTTTTTTTTTTTAACGTTGTGCTGACCCTTGTTCTTTAAATGACGCTATCCCGAGGAGGAAACGTAAAAGCGAGCCGTAATGGCCTCATCTTTGGGAGGCTCCTCCGTTTTTTTTTCATAGTTTTTTCCCGGATTTTTTTTCCGATTTTTTCCATTTTTTTTTACGTTCTACTGACCCTCGTTCTTTAAATGACGCTATCCCGAGGAGGACACCTAAAGGCGAGCCGTAATGGCCTCATTTTTGGCAAGCTCCTCCGATTTTTTTCACAGTTTTTTTCCCAGATTTTTTTTCCAGTTTGTTTTTTTCCGGTTTTATCCGTTTTTTTTTACGTTGTTCTGACCCTCGTTCTTTAAATGACGCTATCCCGAGGAGGAAACGTAAAAGCGAGCCGTAATGGCCTCATCTTTGGGAAGCTCCTCCGTTTTTTTTTTCACAGTTTTTTCCCAGATTTTTTTTCCGTTTTTTTTTTTTTTTTTTTTTTTTACGTTCTGCTGACCCTTGTTCTTTAAATGACGCTATCACGAGGAGGACACCTAAAGGCGACCCGTAATGGCCTCATCTTTGGCAAGCTCCTCCGGTTTTTTTCACAGTTTTTTTTCGCTTTTTTCCAGTTTTTTTTTTTAACGTTGTGCTGACCCTCGTTCTTTAAATGACGCTATCCCGAGGAGGAAACGTAAAAGCAAGCCGTAATAGCCTCATCTTTGGGAAGCTCCGTGGGTTTTTTTTCACAGTTTTTTCCTGGATTTTTTTTCGGTTTTTTTCTCTTTTATTTTTTTATTACGTTGTGCTGACTCTCGTTCTTTAAATGACGCTATCCCGAGGAGGAAACGTAAAAGCAAGCCGTAATGGCCTCATCTTTGGGAAGCTCCTCCGTTTTTTTTTCACAGTTTTTTCCCGAATTTTTTTTCCGGTTTTTTCCATTTTTTTTTTACGTTCTGCTGACCCTCGTTCTCTAAATGACGCTATCCCGAGGAGGACACCTAAAGGCGAGCCGTAATGGCCTCATTTTTTGGCAAGCTCCTCCGGATTTTTTTTTCGGTATGTTTTTTTCTGGTTTTTTCCTTTTTTTTTTTTTTACGTTGTGCTGACCCTCGTTCTTTAAATGACGATATCCCGAGGAGGAAACGTAAAAGCGAGCCGTAATGGCCTCATCTTTGGGAAGCTCCTCCGTTTTTTTTTTTCACAGTTTTTTCCCGGATTTTTTTCCGGTTTTTTTCCTTTTATTTTTTTTACGTTCTGCTGACTCTCGTTCTTTAAATGACGCTATCTCGAGGAGGACACCTAAAGGCGAGCCGTAATGGCCTCATCTTTGGCAAGCTCCTCCAGTTTTTTTCCGGTTTTTTTTTCTTTTTTTTTTCTGCTGACCCTCGTTCTTTAAATGATGCTATCCCGAGGAGGACACCTAAAAACCAACTCGTTTAGGAGTATTGATTGAAAGCTTATCTAAAGAGCCGCTTTGAGACATGACACTTAGAGTCAAGGCCAAGACATAGAAATCATAAGCTGCTTCAAGGTGATTACATATAAAGAGATCTCCATGATACCATTTGGATGAAAGTTCTAAGACCTAAGACTTCCAATATGTGGGGACTAGTAAGCACTGAAGCCCTTGCATGAGCATATAATTTAGAGTTCACCCCACTGTCACTTAATCACTTCACTCACAGGATAGCACATGTATTCTTCAAATCCATTCTAATTGAAAGAACCTTTGATGCATAATTCTTTGCTTGCCTGGGGACTAGCAAGTTTTAAGTTTTGTGTTGTGATGACAAGTCATCTTGGCCTAGTTTCACTAGCCTTTTTCTTTGTTTTTATTAGGTTTTATGCACTTTCTTGCATTCTAAGTAAGTAATTTGGAATGAAAATGCATGACTTCTTTGAATCAAACAACCACCATTTATTTGATGCTAAATCATGAGGTTGAAGCCAAATTTAATTGATTTTTAATGATTTATAAGCCTTGTAAATTTGGTGATACTTTGATTGGTTGTTTTGATTACTTATAAGTGAAGAAAGAAGAAAATAAGAAAAGCGTGGCCTAAGGAATGTGCCCAAAGAAAGCAACAAGCGTGCCAAGAGAAGAAAAGCGTGGCAAAAATCAAGGAAGAATGGAAGCTAAGTTGGAAAAGTAAACTGAGCTTCACAAGGAATGAAAGGGGAAGGCAAGGTACAAGGCTAAGTTCAAATAGTTAACTGAGCACTAAAGAAAGCAAGGAAATGGCATAAAGCTCAGTTAACTAAGTGAGCTTTATCGGGGGCTCTCAAAAATTAATTCAAAGCAAAAATCCCAAAAATCCCAATTTAATTCATTTCTTCACCAAATCAAAAGCCCACCCAAATTCCAAAATCCAAGAATAGAAAGTGTATAAATAGGAGTTAGTTTGATGTAATTAGGACTTTTGAACTTTTGGGATTTTGATCTTCTTTGACCTCTAGACTTTTACTTTGAATTTTCCTTTTTGAGCTTTCATTTTAATTCTGAACTTTTTGGCTTTGAGTTTGTAATTTCTGAGAACTTGGAAGGAGAATTGATCTCTCTTCTTCTTGGTTCTTGCTTGAGCTCTCTTTTATTTTCTTGCTTTGGATCTTGGGTGGAGAATTGAAGAACTTATGTTTCAATCTCACCTTGAGATCTCTTGTTTACTTTCTCTGCATAATTGAATTTCTATTTCTGTTTACTTTACTGCTTCATCTTCTCTTTAATTCTGCAATTTACTTTTCAGTTTCTTTTGCAATTATTCTTGTTAGATCAAGGAAGGATTGGAGATCTAGACTTGTTATCTAGTCTCTTCCACCCTGAGATCTTCAACCTCTTTTACTTTGCTGCAAATTAAGCACTGCTTTCTCTGTTTTTAAATTCTCAAAGCATTTTGCTCTTCTGTTTAAGATCTACTTCACTGCAATTCAATTTTCTCTTTTACTGTTTAATGCAATTTACTTGTTCTTGTTTAATTTCTGCAATCCCAACTCCCAATCCCTTTTAAAATTCAAGCAATTTACGTTTCTTGCACTTTAAGCTTCAGCCATTTACATTACTTGCAATTTAAGTTTCTGCAATTTAATTTACTTGCACTTTAAGATTCAGCTCCTTTATTTTCCTGCTCTTTAGTTTACTGCAAATTTCCCCTTCCCCTTTACTTTCCATGCAATTTAGCTTCTGCAAATCACAAATCACTCAACCAAATCTTGATTCGCTTGACTAAATCAACCACTAAACTAAAATTGCTCAATCCTTCAATCCCTGTGGGATCGACCTCACTCATGTGAGTTATTATTACTTGATGCGACCCGGTACACTTGCTGGTGAGTTTTGTGTTGGATCGTTTTCCACACATCAAGTTTTTGGCGCCGTTACTGGGGATTGATTAGATTGACAATGATTAAGTAAGGTGGTGGTCTAGATTAAGCACTTTTTCTTTATTTTTGTTCATTTTCTTTATTTCTAACTTGCACACTAACTGTTTAAGATTTTGTCTCTACTAACTCTCACTGCACTCAAGCTACAAAGTGCTCTGTGTATCTTTGCTATTTTGGTTGTATGACATGAACCAGGAGAGAGTTCTCAACCTCTGTAATTTCTGAAGAAGGGCACCAAAAAATGGAGGAGACCGGAGGGAAGTCCATAGTGAGAGGAGAAAATCAAAGGAAACAGGATTTTCAACCTCCATGATCAAAGAATGGAGGATGTCAAGCTAGTGACAATAAAGAAGCGCTTGTTGGGAGGTAACCCAACCTGAGGTAACTTTCTTTTCATAGCTATTTCAATAAAAAGGTTGATTAGTTTTATCTATATTGCAAGAAGCTAAGTTTGGTGTTGCACACCAAAACAATCTAAGGGAGAATGAAGGATTCTAAGTTTGGTGTTCCACCAAAATCCCATCATAAAATACATTCTCACCTTCTGCATAATGCTAGCTTCAAGCATTTAGAAAAACTAGCTAACTATTCTGCTGTTTCCTAGTTTTCAGTTTTATTGCTTTTGAAAAAGAAAAAAAAAGGTTTCACACATGGTTAATTTGATGCATGAGAACCATTGGCAAGGTACTAAGTTTGGTGTTCCCACACCAAAGTAAGTTCAAAAGCCCATAAATAATTCATGCACGTTGACCATTTTTCAAGTGCTTGGGAACAAGCAACTTTCAATATCATTGCAGAGTGTCATACAAGCTTTTGGAAGGATTAAGCATCATCACCCAAAGAAATGAAAGAGGAATGCCAAAAACCAGCAATGATGATGAGAAGGAGGAAAGCAAGTAAATGATGACAAGTCATCTTAGCCTAGTTTCACTAGCCTTTTTCTTTTGTTTTCAATTGATTTTATGCACTTTCTTAAGCCATAAGCAAGCCAATTGGGTAGATTTCCATGTTTCCTTTGATTCAATCAACCATGTATGAATTCATGCACTTTCATGAGATTTTATGCCATAATTGTCATATATTATGAAAGAAACACAATCTCATGATTTGGGGCATAGCTTTGATTGTTTTGATTGATTGATGATAGGTGGAAAGAGTTTTGAAGAAGGTTGAAGGAAGAAGGAATGGCTAGGAGTAAGAGAGAACAAAAAGTTTGAGCCAAAGTTTGCCTCAAACTTTAGCTCAAACTTTTAGAAGAGTTGAAAACATGCCAGAGAAAAAAGTTTGAGCCAAAGTTTGCCTCAAACTTTAGCTCAAACTTTTGGAAGAATTGAAAACACTCCAGAGGAAAAAAGCTTGAGCAAAAGTTTGCCTCAAACTTTAGCTCAAACTTTTGGGAGAAAAGCTTGAGCCAACGTTTGCCTCAAACTTTTTGGCAAACGTTGGCATCACAAAACCAACACCCTGGAGGAGAAAAGCTTGCGCCAACGTTTGCCTCAAACTTTTTGGCAAACGTTGGCGCCACACTTGCACACCCTGGAGGAGAAAAGTTTGCGCCAATGTTTGCCTCAAGCTTTTTGGCAAACGTTGGCGCCACACATATACACAAGGGGGCCAACGTTTGAGCAAAAGTTTGACCTCAAACTTTAGCCCAAACGTTGGTAGCAGCAAGTGAAGCCATCTGGTATAAAAAGTTTGAGTAAAAGTTTGCCTCAAACTTTTACTCAAACTTTCATGATTTCAACCCGGTTCACAATAGATCTTTCTCCAACTCCAAGAGCAATCAACCAAGGGCTTTATCAACCCAATTCCATCAAGAGCAAAGGCCCAATTCAAGGCTTGAAGACCATTTGAAGAAAGTGTATAAATAGCTTAGGATTTAAGTTTTATGGGGGCTTTTTTGGAGAGAATTTTCGGAACACTTACAGAGAGCTCACCTTTAGATTTTTGCATTGTTGTTTTTAGAATTCAAGAGAATTAGGGAGGAGAATTGATCTCTCTTCTTCCTTGTTCTTGTTTGAGCACTTTTTACTTTTCTTGTTTCGGATCTTGGGTGGAGAATTGAAGAACTTCTGTTTCAATCTCACCTTGAGATCTCGTTTAATTTTCTGCATAATTGAATTTCCATTTCTGTTAACTGCTTCGGCTTCTAATCTTCTGCAATTTACATTTCTTTATTTCCTTTGCAATTGTTCTTGCTGGATCTAGGAAGGCAGTGAGATCTAGACTTGGATATCTAGTCTCTTGAGTCCTGAGATCTATAGCTTTCAATTTCAATTTCCTTGTTTCGTTGTCACACCAAGCTTATTCTAATTTTCATTTAAGATTCGGTTTAATTGAATCCTTCTTTTACATTCCTGTTTGTTGAATTTTTCTTTTCCTTATTTAATTTCTGCAAATCCAACTCCCAATTCCCTTTACAATTCAAGCCATTTACATTTCTTGCACTTTAAGATTCTGCAATTTACATTTCTTGCGTTTTAAGTTTCTACCATTTAATTTCTTGTTCTTTAAGATTCAGCACATTTACCTTCTCTGCTCTTTAATTTACTGCAATTGTCCTTCTCCCTTTTAATTTCATGCAATTTAAATTCTGTTAATTACAAATCACTCAACCAAATCTTGATTCGCTTGACTAAATCAACCACTAAACTGAAATTGCTCAATCCTTCAATCCCTGTGGGATCGACCTCACTCCCGTGAGTTTTATTACTTGATGTGACCCGATGCACTTGCCGGTTAGTTTTGTGTGTTTGGAATTCGTTTTCCGAAAATACACATCAAGTTTTTGGCACCGTTGCCAGGGATTGAAATAGATTGACAATGATTACGTGAAGTGGAGATCTAGATCAAGCACTTTTTCTTTTCTGTTTCTCTAATTTTTGACTAACACACTAACTGTTTGAAATTTTGCTTAAACTAAACTTCATTCTAGCAATAGATTGAAGTGTTACTGGTGGTGTTTCTTTTGTTTTATTTGTATGTCAGGTACAGGGAGATCCATTCCTGTTTTATCTAAAACTGACCAGAGAACTCTTAGAAGGTTAAGAAGAGCTGAAAGAGGAAAAAATATTGTTGGAGAGGAAGAATCTGAGGAAGAATATCACGAGATGGAAGGAGATCCATCTAATCCAGGAGGAGGGGTCAACAATAACCCACAACAGAGGAGAGTACTGGCCTTCTATACCTTTGCAAATGCTAGACATTGTGGAAGCAGCATTCTCACCCCTAATGTCAATGCAAATAACTTTGAACTGAAGCCACAACTCATCACATTGGTCCAAAACAACTGCTCGTTTGGGGGAGGACCATTGGAGGATCCAAATCAACATCTATCTACCTTCTTAAGGATTTGTGACACTGTCAAATCCAATGGCGTGAATCCTGAAACTTACAAGCTTCTGCTGTTCCCGTTCTCATTAAGGGACAAGGCCGCACAATGGCTTGAAACTTTTCCCCAAGGAAGCATCACTAGTTGGGATGACTTGGTGACTAAATTTCTAGCCAAATTTTATCCACCTCAAAGAGTTATCATGCTGAAGACTGAGGTGCAAACATTCACGCAATTGGATGCTGAAAATCTGTATGAAGCATGGGAGAGATACAAGGCTCTGCTGAGGAAATGTCCACCAGAAATGTTCACTGAGTGGGACAAGCTACAGAACTTCTATGAAGGACTCACTCTAAAGGCTCAAGAATCACTTGACCACTCAGTTGGAGGATCATTGCAACTGATGAAAACAGCAGAAGAAGCTCAAAATCTTATTGACATAGTGGCTAATAATCAGTATTTCTTTGCGCATCAAAGGCAACGCCAACCATCACAAAGGAGAGGAGTAATGGAGTTAGAAGGAGTGGACTCAATCTTGGCTCAAACCAAGATGATGCAGCAGCAAATTCAACAACAATTTGAGCAAATGGCCAAGAGGATTGATAGCCTCCAAGTTGCAGCAGTTAACACAAGCCAACCATCATCCACATGGGGAAAAATGAAGAAACTCAAGAGGAACAGCAGCAAGAACAAGTCCAATACATGCACAACCAAAATTCTGGACAGAATGAAGTGTATGGTGACACATACAATCCATCCTGGAAGAACCACCCAAACCTCAGATGGGGAGATAATCACAACCAGAACCAACAACCATGGCAGAGGAACTCAAACCAAAACACTTCAAGAAACAACCAAAACCACAACCAGCAGCAAACTAACCAAAACCCTTACAGAAAACCTCAAAACAACTACCCCAATCCCAACCATTACCAATCCAATAACCAACCCACCAACCAAAATGCCCACCATCCACCATCCACATCTCACAACCCACCACAAGCATCACCTGAATCTCAAAGACTCACCAACTTGGAAACCTTGATAGACAAAATGTGGAAACACCAGGAAATGACAACCAAGAACCATGAAGCCTCCATGAAGAGCCTAGAGAGGCAGATTGGGCAAATCTCTAAGCAGATTTCTGTTGAGAGACCTTCAAGCTCACTGTTGAGTGACACAATCCCAAATCCTAAGGAAGAATGCAAGGCGATACAATTAAGGAGTGGGAGAACATTGATGAGCAACAATGACACTACAAAGAAGCAAGCAGAGAGCAGCAGAAGACCAATAGAAGATGAAAAACAAACAAATGCAGATGAAGCCAAGGATCAAGTTGTGATGCCAAACAAGAGCACTGAGAAACTCAAAGAGAAGAACAACCAACCACACAATTCAAAAGAAGTGATTCAGGGCCAGCAACAAGTAGGAAAGAGCATCACACCTCCACTGTCATATCCCCAGAGATTCAGCAAAGAGACTAAGGACCAACATTTTCATAAGTTCCTTGAGACTTTCAAAAAGCTGGAGATCAATATTCCCTTAGCTGAAGCACTTGAGCAAATGCCTTTGTATGCCAAGTTTTTGAAGGAGCTTATCAACAAGAAAAGAAGTTGGCTTGAGAAGGAAACCGTGTTACTCACCGAGGAATGCAGTGCTGTGATTCAAAGGGGCATTCCACCAAAACTCAAGGATCCAGGAAGCTTTGTAGTCTCATGCACCATTGGCAGAATAGTTCTCAACAAAGCTCTCTGTGACCTTGGTGCCAGTATCAACTTAATACCTCTTTCAATGATGAGAAAGCTTGCCATAGAAGAACTTAAACCCACCAGGATGTCGTTGGTCATGGCTGACAGATCAATCAAAACACCCAATGGAATTGTGGAGAATCTGTTGGTGAAGGTTGGGGAGTTTATTTTCCCAGCAGATTTTGTGATTTTGGATACTGAAGAGGAAGGAAACAATTCAATCATTTTGGGAAGGCCATTTCTAGCCACAGCAAGAGCCATCATTGATGTAGAAAAAGGAGAAATGATCTTCAGGGTCCACAATGAACGAATGGTCATAAATGTTTTCAAGTCAATGCAACACATTCCTGAGCAAGAGGATTACATGAGAGTGGATATGATAGAGAGTTTGGTGGAAGAAATGCTGGAAGAAAATCCTCAAGAGCAAGAAGGAAATCAAGGGATGACAGAGGAACAAGTAGCTGAGACTTCTATTGAGCAAGATGAAAAACAAGACAAGAAGGAAGAAGTACGAAAACAAGAACTGAAGCCATTACCCACCCATCTCAAATATGCATTCCTTGGCACATCGGAAAGCTTCCCAGTGATCATTAATTCATCCCTGACAAAAAAAGAAGAAGGAGAACTTCTTGATGTACTCAAAGCTCACAAAGATGCTTTGGGATGGACCATTGATGATCTGAAAGGCATCAGCCCTGCAATGTGTATGCATAAGATCCTCTTGGAGGACAATTCCAAACCAGTGGTTCAACCTCAAAGAAGGCTAAATCCCACAATGAAGGAAGTTGTCCAGAAGGAAGTAATGAAGTTGTGGAATGCAGGGATAATCTTCCCACTATCTGACAGCTCATGGGTGAGCCCGGTTCAAGTTGTACCAAAGAAAGGAGGAATGACGGTCATCACTAATGAGAAGAATGAGTTGATCCCTACTAGAACAGTGACTGGGTGGAGAATGTGCATAGACTATAGAAGATTGAATGTTGTCACAAGGAAAGATCATTTCCCTCTCCCATTTATTGATCAGATGCTGGAGAGATTGGTCGGCCATGCCTATTATTGCTTTTTGGACGGGTATTCTGGGTACAATCAAATCGTGGTAGATCCCAAGGACCAAGAGAAGACCGCCTTCACATGTCCATTCGGAGTTTTTGCATACAGGAGTATGCCATTTGGGTTATGCAACGCCCCAGCCACATTTCAGAGGTGTATGCTTTCCATTTTCTCTGATATGGTTGAAAAATTTTTAGAGGTCTTCATGGATGACTTTTCTGTTTTTGGTGATAATTTCAACACTTGTCTGAACCATCTAACTCTTGTCTTGAAACGATGCCAAGAAACTAATTTGGTTTTGAACTGGGAGAAGTGCCATTTCATGGTACCCGAGGGAATTGTTCTTGGTCATAAGGTTTCAAGAAAAGGGATAGAGGTTGACAAGGCAAAGGTTGAGATCATAGAAAAACTCCCTCCACCAGCTAATGTGAAATCTGTTAGAAGTTTCTTGGGGCATGCAGGATTTTATAGAAGATTTATCAAGGATTTTTCAAAAATAGCCAAGCCTTTGAGTAATCTATTAATGCTAGATAATCCTTTTGTGTTTGATGAAAACTGCCGGCATGCCTTTGAAACTTTAAAAAACAGACTCACAACAGCACCAATCATCACACCCCCAGATTGGGAACTGCCTTTTAAACTCATGTGTGATGCAAGTGACCTTGCAATTGGTGCTGTACTTAGACAAAAGAAGGGAAACATGCATCATGTCATATATTATGCAAGTAAAGTGTTGAATGAGGCCCAAAAAAATTACACTACAACAGAAAAGGAATTGTTAGCTGTAGTCTATGCATTTGATAAGTTTAGATTATACTTGATAGGATCCAAAATTGTGGTTTATACTGACCATGCTGCCCTTAAGTATTTGATGTCAAAGCAGGATGCTAAACCAAGACTTATCAGGTGGATATTACTCCTACAAGAGTTTGATATTGAGGTAAAGGACAGGAAGGGCACTGAGAACCAGGTTGCTGATCATTTGTCAAGGCTACCACAAGAAACAATTCAAAAAGCCTCCCAGCCCGTGAATGAAAGCTTCCCAGATGAGCACCTTTTGCAGATCCAGCAAGCACCTTGGTTTGCTGACATAGCAAACTACAAAGTGGGTAGGAAGATACCTCAAGAGTTCTCTAAGCAACAAGTGAAGAAGTTAATCAACGAGGGAAGGAAATTTTTATGGGATGAACCCTTCCTGTTCAAGAGATGTTCTGATGGAGTAATTAGAAGGTGTGTTCCTGAGAGTGAAATGAGGGATATCTTGTGGCATTGCCATGGTTCAGCTTATAGTGGACACTTTGGCCCAGAAAGAACAGCTGCAAAGATACTGCAGAGTGGCTTCTATTGGCCAACTATCTTCAAGGATGCCAGAGAGTATGTTCACCAATGTAATGAATGCCAGAGAGCAGGAGGATTGACAAGAAGGAATGAGATGCCTCAAAACTTCATCTTGGAATTAGAATTATTTGATCTATGGGGAATTGATTTCATGGGACCCTTTCCCCCTTCCTATTCTTTCAGATATATCTTAGTAGCAGTGGAGTACGTCTCAAAGTGGGTGGAAGCCATAGCCACAACCACCTGTGATGCACAGATTGTCCTCCAATTCCTTAAAAAGCATATTTTCACAAGATATGGAGTGCCCAAGGGTCTTGTTAGTGATGGTGGTGGTCACTTTTGCAACAAACAGATGGAGAAACTCCTCCACAAATATGGAGTAATCCATAAAGTAGCCACACCTTACCACCCTCAGACTAATGGCCAGGCTGAACTAGCAAATAGGGAATTAAAGAAGATCCTAGAGAAAACAGTGGGAAGCACAAGAAAAGATTGGGCTAGGAAGCTAGAAGATGCATTATGGGCATATAGGACAGCTTTCAAAACTCCTATTGGCAAGTCACCCTTTCAGCTATTGTATGGCAAATCCTGCCACCTCCCTGTAGAGCTTGAACACAAAGCTTTTTGGGCCACTAAACTCCTCAACCTTGAGTCCCAAGCTATAGGAGAGAAAAGGTTGCTACAACTAAATGAGTTGGATGAATTCAGACTAGAAGCCTATGAGAGTGCTAAGATATACAAGGAAAGAGCTAAGAGGTGGCATGATAAGAAGATCACAAAGAAGGAGTTCAAGCCAGGACAGCAAGTGCTCCTGTATAACTCAAGGCTTAAGATCTTCCCTGGCAAACATAAGTCTAAGTGGACTGGCCCATACTTGGTGACAAAGGTTTTTCCTTATGGGAGTATTGAATTGCTAGATGAAGCAACAAAGAGTCAATTCACAGCAAATGGTCACATAGCAAAGTTGTACTTAGGAGGACAATGGGATAAGGAAAAAGAGGTTCAGAGCCTACAACCTTCTTGAAAAGAATTGAAGGATGTCAAGCTAATGACAATAAAGAAGCGCTTGTTGGGAGGCAACCCAACCTGAGGTAATTTTTTTTTCATAGCTATTTCAATAAAAAGGTTAAATGATTGGTATGTATTGCAAGGAGCTAAGTTTGGTGTTTCACACCAAAACAATTTAAGGGAGAATAAAGGATTCTAAGTTTGGTGTTCCACCAAAATCTCATTTAAAAGCACATTCTCACCTTCTGCACAAAGGGTTACTAGCTCCAAGCAATCTGATAAATCATTTAATCATTGTCTGTTCCTAGTTTTTAGTTTTATTACCTTTAGCAAAGACTTAAGCTTTCACATATGGTTATTTTAATGCATAAGAAACATGGCAAGGGACTAAGTTTGGTGTTCACACACCAAAGTAAGTTCAAACGCCTACAAGAAAGTCTTGCACACTAACTAGTCATCTAAGGGCTTAGGAAACAAGCAACTTTCATTAACACTGCAGGAATTCAATCACTCTCTTGGGAGGACTACACACCATTAGCTGAGAGAAAGAAGAAGAAGCCACCAGGAGGTTGTATTGTCACTTAACTCCATCAGCATTGAATTGCTCTAAATTGGAAGTGTGAATATGCCCATCTTAACAGTAACTGTTAGTTTAGTAGTCTTTGCATCATTTTTGTTTCAATTTAAAATAAGTAAGCTAGCCTAAGTATGTGCTTGTGTGTTTACTTTCACTTAACAAAAAGCATGTTTTGTCCCCTGCATCTTTAATTCAATAAAAGAAATGTTTGAATGTGAAGTGAGATAGTTCTCTGTTAGATAGAAGTACAATAAAAGTAAGTGGTGGTATGTATGTGTGATTGTATGATAGCTCACTTTTAGTGAATAAAAGAACTAGGATGTCTCCTTCTAAGTAGAAAGTGGCCTACTGTCTATGAATCTCAATCAAATAAAAGTTCTTGGTTAAAAAGAAAAACAAAAAGAGAAAAGAAAAATCCAAAAAGTGGCAACAGAACAAAAGAAAATAAAAAGAAACAAAGCTAGACACCAATAGCTTGAACCTTAGAATATATGCCTGTGGTGTCTTTGTACTAGGATCTGCTTGGATTATTAAGTTCTTTGGAGTGCATCAACACTTGGTGACTTGAGTTAACTAACTCGGGATCATCAGCTGAAAGTCCACTATCAAGAGCAACCTAACTACAAGGCATTTAGTAACCCAAAGAGGTGCTGGGCATCAATGTTCTAAGAAGGAATACGAGCCAAGTGTCTATAGTGAATAATGTGTCAAGTATAAAGAAAAAAAAGAACTTGTTACACATGACACTGAACTAAAGCTTATAGAGAAAAACAATAGTCAAGGACAAAGGAATAATGAGAGGTCATAGCAGTGTGTTGCCTGATGCTTGAAGGAGACTTTCTAGGCCTAAAAGTCAATAAGAAGTGAGTGTTTACATATCCACATAAAACCCCATGAACTACCAATAATACTCTGCTAGCATGAACATCCTCTTCTATTTCATTCTTTCTTCTCAATAATTCTTTTCTTGCTTGGGGACAAGCAAACTTTAAGTTTGGTGTTGTGATGACAAGTCATCTTAGCCTAGTTTCACTAGCCTTTTTCTTTTGTTTTCAATTGATTTTATGCACTTTCTTAAGCCATAAGCAAGCCAATTGGGTAGATTTCCATGTTTCCTTTGATTCAATCAACCATGTATGAATTCATGCACTTTCATGAGATTTTATGCCATAATTGTCATATATTATGAAAGAAACACAATCTCATGATTTGGGGCATAGCTTTGATTGTTTTGATTGATTGATGATAGGTGGAAAGAGTTTTGAAGAAGGTTGAAGGAAGAAAGAATGGCTAGGAGCAAGAGAGAACAAAAAGTTTGAGCCAAAGTTTGCCTCAAACTTTAGCTCAAACTTTTAGAAGAGTTGAAAACATGCCAGAGAAAAAAGTTTGAGCCAAAGTTTGCCTCAAACTTTAGCTCAAACTTTTGGAAGAATTGAAAACACTCCAGAGGAAAAAAGCTTGAGCAAAAGTTTGCCTCAAACTTTAGCTCAAACTTTTGGGAGAAAAGCTTGAGCCAACGTTTGCCTCAAACTTTTTGGCAAACGTTGGCATCACAAAACCAACACCCTGGAGGAGAAAAGCTTGCGCCAACGTTTGCCTCAAACTTTTTGGCAAACGTTGGCGCCACACTTGCACACCCTGGAGGAGAAAAGTTTGCGCCAATGTTTGCCTCAAGCTTTTTGGCAAACGTTGGCGCCACACATATACACAAGGGGGCCAACGTTTGAGCAAAAGTTTGACCTCAAACTTTAGCCCAAACGTTGGTAGCAGCAAGTGAAGCCATCTGGTATAAAAAGTTTGAGTAAAAGTTTGCCTCAAACTTTTACTCAAACTTTCATGATTTCAACCCGGTTCACAATGGATCTTTCTCCAACTCCAAGAGCAATCAACCAAGGCCTTTATCAACCCAATTCCATCAAGAGCAAAGGCCCAATTCAAGGCTTGAAGACCATTTGAAGAAAGTGTATAAATAGCTTAGGATTTAAGTTTTATGGGGGCTTTTTCGGAGAGAATTTTTGGAACACTTACAGAGAGCTCACCTTTAGATTTTTGCATTGTTGTTTTTAGAATTCAAGAGAATTAGGGAGGAGAATTGATCTCTCTTCTTCCTTGTTCTTGTTTGAGCACTTTTTACTTTTCTTGTTTCGGATCTTGGGTGGAGAATTGAAAAACTTCTGTTTCAATCTCACCTTGAGATCTCGTTTAATTTTCTGCATAATTGAATTTCCATTTCTGTTAACTGCTTCGGCTTCTACTCTTCTGCAATTTACATTTCTTTATTTCCTTTGCAATTGTTCTTGCTGGATCTAGGAAGGCAGTGAGATCTAGACTTGGCTATCTAGTCTCTTGAGTCCTGAGATCTATAGCTTTCAATTTCAATTTCCTTGTTTTGTTGTCACACCAAGCTTATTCTAATTTTCATTTAAGATCTGGTTTAATTGAATCCTTCTTTTACATTCCTGTTTGTTGAATTTTTCTTTTCCTTGTTTAATTTCTGCAAATCCAACTCCCAATTCCCTTTACAATTCAAGCCATTTACATTTCTTGCACTTTAAGATTCTGTAATTTATATTTCTTGCGTTCTAAGTTTCTGCCATTTAATTTCTTGTTCTTTAAGATTTAGCACATTTACCTTCTCTGCTCTTTAATTTACTGCAATTGTCCTTCTCCCTTTTAATTTCATGCAATTTAAATTCTGTTAATTACAAATCACTCAACCAAATCTTGATTCGCTTGACTAAATCAACCACTAAACTGAAATTGCTCAATCCTTCAATCCCTGTGGGATCGACCTCACTCCCGTGAGTTTTATTACTTGATGCGACCCGGTGCACTTGCCGGTTAATTTTGTGTGTTTGGAATTCGTTTTCCGAAAATACACATCAGTAAACTCCAAAAGGTTGTGTTGTTAAGTGATTATTTTGCATCAGACATTGCTATGATTGAAAGTGATATTATATCCCTGTCTGTCTGTCTATTTAGTACAGTTTTCTATAATTCAATAATTAAGATGTTTGATTAATCACAACACTACACTTTTCAAATTTGCATACACTCAAGATTTCAAAAAAAAAAGGGGGGGGGGCACCACATGATAGTTCTTTGAAAAGAGTGATTGAGGAATTAAACCATTTTGAGGCAAGCAAAAGATTAGGAGAAGTGGTTGTTCTAGTTGTATGATTATGCATTGAGGTTGCATGCTTGTGAAAACTTGCATGGGAGCTCATAGGCAGGACATAGAATTCAAAGAAGTATTGTGGAGATTCTCAAACATTTATTGATCCAAGAAGCAGCAAACAAAATAAAATAAAGAAAATACAAGAAACAAAAGAACATGGCCCAAGGCTCTGAGCATCAATTACTAGACAGAAAAGAAGAAAGAAACAAGAACTCAAAGAGTTGTCATCCTAGTAAATGCTTGTGGTCGAATGTGTCAAAGAGAGAGGCTTGAGCAAGTAAATCCTTTAGGGGTGCTTTAACACCTAATACCTTAAAACCAACTGGTTTAGGAGTATTGATTGAAAGCTTATCTAAAGAGCCGCTTTGAGACATGACACATAGAGTCAAGGCCAAGACATAGAAATCATAAGCTGCTTCAAGGTGATTACATATAAAGAGATCTCCATGATACCATTTGGATGAAAGTCCTAAGACCTAAGACTTCCAATATGTGGGGACTAGTAAGCACTGAAGCCCTTGCATGAGCATATAATTTAGAGTTCACCCCACTGTCACTTAATCACTTCACTCACAGGATAGCACATGTATTCTTCAAATCCATTCTAATTGAAAGAACCTTTGATGCATAATTCTTTGCTTGCTTGGGGACTAGCAAGTTTTAAGTTTGGTGTTGTGATGACAAGTCATCTTGGCCTAGTTTCACTAGCCTTTTTCTTTGTTTTTATTAGGTTTTATGCACTTTCTTGCATTCTAAGTAAGTAATTTGGAATGAAAATGCATGACTTCTTTGACTCAAACAACCACCATTTATTTGATGCTAAATCATGAGGTTGAAGCCAAATTTAATTGATTTTTAATGATTTATAAGCCTTGTAAATTTGGTGATACTTTGATTGGTTGTTTTGATTACTTATAGGTGAAGAAAGAAGAAAATAAGAAAAGCGTGGCCTAAGGAATGTGCCCAAAGGAAGCAACAAGCGTGCCAAGACAAGAAAAGCGTGGCAAAAATCAAGGAAGAATAGAAGCTAAGTTGGAAAAGTAAACTGAGCTTCACAAGGAATGAAAGGGGAAGGCAAGGTACAAGGTTAAGTTCAAATAGTTAACTGAGCACTAAAGAAAGCAAAGAAATGGCATAAAGCTCAGTTAACTAAGTGAGCTTTATCGGGGGCTCTCAAAAATTAATTCAAAGCAAAAATCCCATAAATGAAGCCTTGCACCTGAGGGATGACAAGAAGGCGCTACTCCATGGAGGCAAAGGCGCTCAATTGCTTTACTTAATGGAGCGCTACATTATATTGCTAGGCATAAGGAAAATCATGAAAAATAAGCCAAAATGCTTCCTCTAGGATTCGAACTTGGAACCACACGCTACTCCTTGCAAGGAAAAATCAAGAGAAATAGCTTAAATGCTTGAGCCAAGTTTCGAACTTGGAAACTCTTGGAAACACAAGGGAAGAGCACCCACTCATCCAAGGAAACTAGCTCCAAGACTTCCTCCACCAGGATTCGAACTTGGGGACATTGAGGCCATAAGCAAGGCGCTGCAAGGAAAGCTCAGTTGGTTTTTCCAACTGAGCATCAACCCTCCAAGCCTCCACAATTTGACACGGTCATGACACCAAGGAGCAAGCATCTTGGTGCAACAAGGGGGCTGTGACAAGCATTTTGGCGCACCAAGGAGGAAGCATAGCGCACAACTTTGACACACCTAGAGCTCAGTTCAAAATTCCAACTGAGCTCTAGTGTCACACACTCCACCAAGTGCTGGGCGCACCAATTTTGGCACGGATGGCAGCATGCTTGAAAGCTAAGTTGGATTTTCCAACTGAGCTTTCCCCTGGAGGTGCAATTTGGGCTAAAAATTGGATTAAAAATCCAATTTAATTCATTTCTTCACCAAATCAAAAGCCCACCCAAATTCCAAAATCCAAGAATAGAAAGTGTATAAATAGGAGTTAGTTTGATGTAATTAGGACTTTTGAACTTTTGGGATTTTGATCTTCTTTGACCTCTAGACTTTTACTTTGAATTTTCCTTTTTGAGCTTTCATTTTAATTCTGAACTTTTGGCTTTGAGTTTGTAATTTCTGAGAACTTGGAAGGAGAATTGATCTCTCTTCTTCTTGGTTCTTGCTTGAGCTCTCTTTTATTTTCTTGCTTTGGATCTTGGGTGGAGAATTGAAGAACTTCTGTTTCAATCTCACCTTGAGATCTCTTGTTTACTTTCTCTGCATAATTGAATTTCCATTTCTGTTTACTTTACTGCTTCATCTTCTCTTTAATTCTGCAATTTACTTTTCAGTTTCTTTTGCAATTATTCTTGTTGGATCAAGGAAGGATTTGAGATCTAGACTTGTTATCTAGTCTCTTCTACCCTGAGATCTTCAACCTCTTTTACTTTGCTGCAAATTAAGCACTGCTTTCTTTGTTTTTAAATTCTCAAAGCATTTTGCTCTTCTGTTTAAGATCTACTTCACTGCAATTCAATTTTCTCTTTTACTGTTTAATGCAATTTACTTGTTCTTGTTTAATTTCTGCAATCCCAACTCCGAATCCCTTTTACAATTCAAGCAATTTACGTTTCTTGCACTTTAAGCTTCAGCCATTTACATTACTTGCAATTTAAGTTTCTGCAATTTAATTTACTTGCACTTTAAGATTCAGCTCCTTTATTTTCCTGCTCTTTAGTTTACTGTAAATTTCCCCATCCCCTTTACTTTCCATGCAATTTAGCTTCTGCAAATCACAAATCACCCAAGCAAATCTTGATTCGCTTGACTAAATCAACCACTAAACTAAAATTGCTCAATCCTTCAATCCCTGTGGGATCGACCACACTCATGTGAGTTATTATTACTTGATGCGACCCGGTACACTTGCCGGTGAGTTTTGTGTTGGATCGTTTTCCACACATCACTGCTGACCCTCCTTCTTTAAATGACACTATCCCGAGGAAGAAATGTAAAAGCGAGCCGTAATGGCCTCATCTTTGGGAAGCTATTCCGTTTTTTTTTCACAGTTTTTTCCCGATTTTTTTTCCGGTTTTTTTCCTCTTTTTTTTTTTTTTTTTTTTTTTTTTTTTTTTTTTTTTTTTTTTTTTTTTTTTTTTTTTTTTTTTTTTTTTACGTTCTGCTGACTCTCGTTCTTTAAATGACGCTATCCCAAGGAGGACACCTAAAGGCGAACCGTAATGGCCTCATCTTTGGCAAGCTCCTCGGCTTTTTTTTCATAGTTTTTTTCCCGAATTTTTTTTCCGATTTTTTCCAGTTTTTTTTTTCTGCTGACCCTCGTTCTTTAAATGACGCTATCCCGAGGAGGACACCTAAAGGCGAGCCGTAATGGCCTCATCTTTGGCAAGCTCCTCCGGTTTTTTTCACAGTTTTTTTCCGTTTTTTTCCAGGTTTTTTTTTTTAACGTTGTGCTGACCCTCGTTCTTTAAATGACGCTATCCCGAGGAGGAAACGTAAAAGCGAGCCGTAATGGCCTCATCTTTGGGAAGCTCCTTGGTTTTTTTTCATAGTTTTTTCCCGGATTTTTTTTCGGTTTTTTTCCCTTTTTTTTTTATTACGTTGTGCTGACCCTCGTTCTTTAAATGACGCTATCCCGAGGAGGAAACGTAAAAGCAAGCCGTAATGGCCTCATCTTTAGGAAGCTCCTCCGTTTTTTTTTCACAGTTTTTTCCCGGATTTTTTTTTCAGGTTTGTTTTTTTTTTCGGTTTTTTCCATTTTTTTTACGTTCTGCTGACCCTCGTTCTTTAAATGACGCTATCCCGAGGAGGACACCTAAAGGCGAGCCGTAATGGCCCCATTTTTGGCAAGCTCCTCCGGTTTTTTTCCACAGTTTTTTTCCCGGATTTTTTTTTCCGGTATGTTTTTTTCCGGTTTTTTCCTTTTTTTTTTTTTTTTTTACGTTGTGCTGACCGTCGTTCTTTAAATGACGCTATCCCGAGGAGGAAACATAAAAGCGAGCCGTAATGGCCTCATCTTTGGGAAGCTCTTCCGTTTTTTTTTTTCACAGTTTTTTCCCGGATTTTTTTTCGGTTTTTTTCCTTGTTTTTTTTTTTAAACGTTCTGCTGACTCTCGTTCTTTAAATGACGCTATCTCGAGGAGGACACCTAAAGGCGAGCCGTAATGGCCTCATCTTTGGCAAGCTCCTCCAGTTTTTTTTCACAGTTTTTTTCCCGAATTATTTTCCGGTTTTTTCCAGTTTTTTTTTTCTTTTTTTTTTCTGCAGACCCTCGTTCTTTAAATGACGCTATCCCGAGGAGGACACCTAAAGGCGAGCCGTAATGGCCTCATCTTTGGCAAGCTCCTCCGGTTTTTTTCACAGTTTTTTTCTGTTTTTTTCCAGGTTTTTTTTTTTAACGTTGTGCTGACCCTCGTTCTTTAAATGACGCTATCCCGAGGAGGAAACGTAAAAGCGAGCCGTAATGGCCTCATCTATGGGAAGCTCCTTGGGTTTTTTTTCACAGTTTTTTTTCGGATTTTTTTTCCGGTTTTTTTTCCTTTTTTTTTTATTACGTTGTGCTGACCCTCGTTCTTTAAATGACGCTATCCCGAGGAGGAAACGTAAAAGCGAGCCGTAATGGCCTCATCTTTGGGAAGCTCCTCCGTTTTTTTTTTCACAGTTTTTTCCTGGATTTTTTTTTCCGGTTTGTTTTTTTTCCGGTTTTTTCCATTTTTTTTTACGTTCTGCTAACCCTCGTTCTTTAAATGACGCTATCCCGAGGAGGACACCTAAAGGCGTGCCGTAATGGCCTCATCTTTGGGAAGCTCCTCCGGTTTTTTTTCACAGTTTTTCCCGGATTTTTTTTCCGGTTTTTTCCTTTTTTTTTTTTTTTTTACGTTGTGCTGATCCTCGTTCTTTAAATGACGCTATCCCGAGGAGGAAACGTAAAAGCGAGCCGTAATAGCCTCATCTTTGGGAAGCTCCTCCGTTTTTTTTTTTCACAGTTTTTTCCCGGATTTTTTTCTGGTTTTTTTCCTTTTTTTTTTTAAACGTTCTGCTGACTCTCATTCCTTAAATGACGCTATCTCGAGGAGGACACCTAAAGGCGAGCCGTAATGGCCTCATCTTTGGCAAGCTCCTCCAGTTTTTTATCACAGTTTTTTTCCCGAATTTTTTTTCCGGTTTTTTCCAGTTTTTTTTTCTTTTTTTTTCTGCTGACCCTCGTTCTTTAAATGACGCTATCTCGAGGAGGACACCTAAAGGCGAGCCGTAATGGCCTCATCTTTGGCAAGCTCCTCCGGTTTTTTTCATAGTTTTTTTCCGTTTTTTTCCAGGTTTTTTTTTTTTAAACGTTGTGCTGACCCTCGTTCTTTATATGACGCTATCCCGAGGAGGAAACGTAAAAGCGAGCCGTAATGGCCTCATCTTTGGGAAGCTCCTTGGGTTTTTTTTTCACAGTTTTTTTTCGGGTTTTTTTTCCGGTTTTTTTTCCTTTTTTTATTACGTTGTGCTGACCCTCGTTCTTTAAATGACGCTATCCCGAGGAGGAAACGTAAAAGCGAGCCGTAATGGCCTAATCTTTGGGAAGCTCCTCCTTTTTTTTCACAGTTTTTTCCCGGATATTTTTTCCGGTTTTTTTCCTCTTTTTTTTTACGTTCTGCTGACTCTCGTTCTTTAAATGACGCTATCCCGAGGAGGACACCTAAAGGCGAGCCGTAATGGCCTCATCTTTGGCAAGCTCCTCCGGTTTTTTTTCACAGTTTTTTTCCCGAATTTTTTTCCGGTTTTTTCCAGTTTTTTTTTTCTTTTTTTTTTTCTGTTCACCCTCGTTCTTTAAATGACGCTATCCTGAGGAGGTCACCTAAAGGCGAGCCGTAATGGCCTCATCTTTAGCAAGCTCCTCCAGTTTTTTTTTTCAATTTTTTTAGTTTTTTTTAGATTTTTTTTTTTTTTTACATTCTGCTGTCCCCCGATCTTTAAATGACGCTATCTCGAGGAGAACACCTAGAGGCGAGCCGTAATGGCCTCATCTTTGGCAAGCTCCTCCGATTTTTTTCACAGTTTTTTTCCGGTTTGTTTTTTTCCGGTTTTTTCCAGTTTTTTTTTTACTACGTAGTGCTGACCCTCGTTCTTTAAATGACGCTATCCCGAGGAGAAAACGTAAAAGCGAGCCGTAATGGCCTCATTTTTGGGAAACTCCTCCGTTTTTTTTTTTCACAGTTTTTTCCTGGATTTTTTTCCGGTTTTTTCCATTTTTTTTTACGTTCTGCTGACCCTCGTTCTTTAAATGACGCTATCCCAAGGAGGACACCTAAAGGCGACCCGTATTGGCCTCATTTTTGGCAAGCTCCTCCGGTTTTTTTTCACAGTTATTTCCCGGATTTTTTTTCCGGTTTGTTTTTTTCCGGTTTTTTCCTTTTTTTTTTTTACGTTGTGCTGACCCTCGTTCATTAAATGACGCTATACCGAGGAGGAAACGTAAATGCGAGCCGTAATGGCCTCATCTTTGGGAAGCTCCTCCGGTTTTTTTTCACAGTTTTTCCCGGATTTTTTTAGGTTTTTTTCCTTTTTTTTTTTTTTTAACGTTCTGCTGACCATTATTCTTTAAATGACGCTATCCCAAGGAGGACACTTAAAGACGAGCCGTAATGGCCTCATTTTTGGCAAGCTCCTCCGGTTTTTTTTCACCGTTTTTTTCCCGGATTTTTTTCCCGGTTAGTTTTTTTCCGGTTTTTTCCATTTTTTTTTCACGTTCTGCTGACCCTCATTCTTTAAATGACGCTATCCCGAGGAGGACACTTAAAGGCGAGCTGTAATGGCCTCATTTTTGGCAAGCTCCTCCGGTTTTTTTTTCACAGTTTTTTTCCCGGATTTTTTTTCCGGTTAGTTTTTTTCCAGTTTTTTCCATTTTTTTTTACGTTCTGCTGACCCTCATTCTTTAAATGACGCTATCCCGAGGAGGACACTTAAAGGCGAGCCGTAATGGCCTCATTTTTGGCAATCTCCTCCGGTTTTTTTCACAATTTTTTTCCCAGATTTTTTTCCGGTTTGTTTTTTTCCGGTTTTTTCCTTTTTTTTTTTTTTTACGTTGTGCTGACCTTCTATCTTTAAATGACGCTATCCCGAGGAGGAAACGTAAAAGCGAGCCGTAATGGCCTCATCTTTGGGAAGCTCCTCCGGTTTTTTTTTCACAGTTTTTTCCCGGATTTTTTTTCCGGTTTTTTTCCTTTTTTTTTCTACGTTCTGCTGACTCTCGTTCTTTATATGACGCTATCCCGAGGAGGACACCTAAAGGCGAGCCTTAATGGCCTCATCTTTGGCAAGCTCCTCCGGTTTTTTTTCACAGTTTTTTTCCCGAATTTTTTTTCCGGTTTTTTCCAGTTTTTTTTTTCTGCTGACCCTCGTTCTTTAAATTATGCTATCCCAAGGAGGACACCTAAAGGCGAGCCGTAATGGCCTCATCTTTGGCAAACTCCTCTAGTTTTTTTTCACAGTTTTTTTCCCGAATTTTTTTCCGGTTTTTTTTCGATTTTTTGTTTTTTTTAGTTTTTTTTTTTATTACATTCTGCTGACCCCCGTTCTTTAAATGACGCTATCTCGAAGAGGACACCTAAAGGCGAGCCGTAATGGCCTCATCTTTGGCAAGCTCCTCCGATTTTTTTCACAGTTTTTTTCGGTTTGTTTTTTTCTGATTTTTTCCATTTTTTTTAACGTTGTGCTGACCCTCGTTCTTTAAATGACGCTATCCCGAGGAGGAAACGTGAAAGCGAGCCGTAATGGCCTCATCTTTGGGAAGCTCCTCCGATTTTTTTTTCACAGTTTTTTCCCGGATTTTTTTTCCGGTTTCTTTCCTTTTCCTTTTTTTTTTTTACATTCTGCTGACCCCCGTTCTTTAAATGACGCTTTCCCGAGGAGGACACCTAAAGGCGAGCCGTAATGGCCACATCTTTGGCAAGCTCCTCCGGTTTTTTTTACAGTTTTTTTTCCAGATTTTTTTTCCGGTTTTTTCCTTTTTTTTTTTTTTACGTTGTGCTGACCCTCCTTCTTTAAATGACGCTATCCCGAGGAGGACACCTAAAAGCGAGCCGTAATGGCCTCATCTTTGGCAAGCTCCTCCGATTTTTTTCACAATTTTTTCCAGGATTTTTTTTCCGGTTTTTTTCCAGTTTTTTTTTTTTTTTTTTTACGTTCTGCTGACCCTCGTTCTTTAAATGAGGCTATCCCGAGGAGGACACCTAAAGGCAAGCCGTAATGGCCTCATTTTTGGCAAGCTCCTCTGGTTTTTTTCACAGTTTTTTCCCAGATTTTTTTTCCGGTTTATTTTTTCTGGTTTTTTCCATTTTTTTCTGTTCTGCTGACCCTCGTTCTTTAAATGACGCTATCCCGAGGTAGACACCTAAAAGCGAGCCGTAATGGCCTCATTTTTGGCAAGCTCCTCCGGTTTTTTTTCACAGTTTTTTTCCCGGATTTTTTTCCGGTTTGTTTTTTTCCGGTTTTTTCCTTTTTTTATTTTTTTTATTTTTTTTTTACGTTGTGCTGACCCTCGTTCTTTAAATGACGCTATCCTGAGGAGAAAACGTAAAAGCGAGCCGTAATGGCCTCATCTTTGGGAAGCTCCTCCGTTTTTTTTTCACAGTTTTTTCCCGAATTTTTTTTCGGTTTTTTTCCAGTTTTTTTTTTCTGCTAACCCTCATTCTTTAAATGACGCTATCCCGAGGAGGACACCTAAAGGCGAGCCGTAATGGTCTCATTTTTGGCAAGCTCCTCCGGTTTTTTTTCACAGTTTTTTTCCCGGATTTTTTTTCCGGTTTGTTTTTTCCGGTTTTTTCCTTTTTTTATTTTTTTTTACGTTGTGCTGACCCTCGTTCTTTAAATGACGCTATCCCGAGGAGAAAACGTAAAAGCGAGCCGTAATGGCCTCATCTTTGGGAAGCTCCTCCGTTTTTTTTCACAGTTTTTTCCCAGATTTTTTTTTCCGGTTTTTTTCCAGTTTTTTTTTTCTGCTGACCCTCATTCTTTAAATGACGCTATCCCGAGGAGGACACCTAAAGGCAAGCCGTAATGGTCTCATTTTTGGCAAGGTCCTCCGATTTTTTTCCACAGTTTTTTTCCTGGTCTTTTTTTTTTCGGTTTGTTTTTTTCCGATTTTTTCCATTTTTTTTACGTTCTGCTGACCCTCGTTCTTTAAATGACGCTATCCCGAGGTGGACACCTAAAGGCGAGCCATAATGGCCTCATTTTTGGCAAGCTCCTCCGGTTTTTTTTCACAGTTTTTTTCCCGGATTTTTTTTCTGGTTTGTTTTTTTCCGGTTTTTTCCTTTTTTTATTTTTTTTTACGTTGAGCTGACCCTCTGATGAGTTTGCATATTTGCTATATTAACTAGTTAGTTTAGTTGGTTTTAGCTTAATTTCATTTATTATTACTAGAATAAACAAGCAATTTTGTGAGTTTTCTCTACATGCATTCGTAAACCAAGAACTAGGTGAAATTTGGCATTTTTCATGCAAATGAATTAAGAAGTTTATAAACAAGTTCATGTGAATGATTCCCTTGAAATTTATTGCATAAGATGGCAAGACTTTGAGGAAGTTTCTTTGGTTTATGTTAGGTGATGAAGCTAGAAAGCAATGGAGCAAGAATTAGAGCAAGAAGGCTTGAAGATACATCAAGCTTGGCAAGGACGCAGAGGATCGCATGTTGCCAACTTGGGCTACCACTGGCGTGTTTGATGATAACGCCAGCAGCCCTGGAGAGTGATCCTAGAGGAGTTTGCACGTTGCCAACTTGCACTTCTACTTGAGTGCTTGGCAATAACGTCAAGAGGCAAGACTTGGCAAGAGGGGAGAGGACTCGAGCATGTTGCTCACCTTTGAAGTGCAGGGGCGTGTCCAATGACAACGCCAATAAGCAAGGCTTGGTCCAGGGAAGGAGGCTAGCACGTTGCCAATGCTGGATTCTAACGGCGTGTGCAATGGCAACGTAGCAAGCAAAGCTTGGAGCAAGAAGGCAGCCACAAGCACGTTGCCAACTTGAAGGTTCATTGGCGTGTGTAGTGGCAACGCCAAGAAGCAAGCATGGAGCAAGGGGCAGGGGCTGACACGTTGCCAACGTGCTGAGAAGAAGGAGTGTTTGCCAAAAACGCTGGCAACCCTGGCAGCAGGACCTTACTCTCTTCCATGGAGTATATCTTGAGTTGTCGAGCTTCAAATGATGCACTCTCAATGGCATTGGAAAGTAGACATCCGGAGCTTTCCAACGATATATCATAGTATGGGTTTGACATTAGTTTGAAGCTTCAAAATCTGGCTTCATTTAGAGCTTCAGAATCTGATGGCGTTGGCAACTTGGAAGAACAAAGGCGTGTTCACCAAAAACGTGTGCGATTTTGGCAGCCTGACCCTGTCTTCTTCAATGGAGTATAACTTGAGTTATAGAGATCCAAATTGAGTGCTTCCAGTTGAGTTGGAAAGCTGACATTCAGAGCTTTCTAACCATATATAATAGTCTATAGTGGAGCATGAAATGGAAGCTCGAATCAGAGTCATCTTTAGGCTACAAAAACAAGAAAATGAGGTTGAAATTCAAGGAAGCATGAATAGGCCAAGGAATGGGAGTCGAACACGTTGCCAAGGCTAAAATGGCCTGGTGTGTTCCTTGGCAACTTGGGAAACAACGCCCATGCCGAGAAATCTGGGCTAGAGGCGTTGTCATGGGCGTTATTGGTGGAGTGTTTGGCAAAAACGCCCAACCAGTGCAGCCTGACCTTGCCCTCTTCAATGGAGCATAACTTGAGCTAGGAAGGTCCAAATGAGATGTTTCCAGTGGCATTGGAAAGTAGACATCAAGAGCTTTCTAATGATATATCATAGTTTATATTTAGGCAAAGGATTGAAACCCAAATATCAGGCAACATTAAGCATAAAAAGTAAAGAACAAGCAAGTGTTTGGCAACAACTTGGGCAACAACGCCCAAGCAACAAGTCCCACTCCCAGGAAAATGCATTGGCACGTTGCCAACGTGCTCTGAACTGGCGTGTTTGCCAGTAACGCCCACTGGGCCAGAATTGAGGTGAATGAGCCCTACTTTTCTCTGCTCTCTTCAAAGGCCAACAATTCCTCTAATGAGCCAGCCAAATCAACAAGGACAAAGCCCATAAATCTCAACCAATCAAGGCCACAAGAATCATCTAGAATAGTTAATTTTCATTTTGTTTGTAATTTTCTTTTAATTTCATTTCAATTTGTAATTTAGGAAAGCCTATATAAAGGCCATAGTTTCATAGAATTAAGGGCGAAAAACCGTGGAGACCGGAGCTGGCTCTTAGATTTTTTTAGACTTTTTATTTTTTTATTTTTTAGGACTCTTAGACACTTTTACTTTTACACTTAGACTTTTTTTGTTTTCACTGCTTCTCAACCATTTTCTATTTTGTTTTCTTTTGGCAATTTTGAATTTGAATTTTCAAGAACTTCTTCTTCATTCTTCATTACTCTTCTCTACTGAATTTTAATGTTTACTTTTGCATTTGTTGTTGAATTTAGAGCTATGATTCATTAAACCCCATTTTCATTAGGGAGGAGGGGAGCTCTGTTTATTTGAATGGATTGATAACTTTTCTTTCCCTTCTCAATTCAACGTGGTTCATCCAAGAGGAAACTCTTGCTCTTCACAGATTCAATCACCATCAAGAGAGGGATTAATCTATATGAATTATGTGGTGAACTTGAGAAAGGAGCTACATAATTCAGTTTAGAGTTCATCCTTTCATGATTTCCTTGATCAATACACTTTGGTTGGTATGTGAGATGTAACCTCCCTTAGTTGAGATTCTGGAAGTTGTGTGGCTTGGATTAGAAATTGAACTTCATCTCTTCTCATGAACAATTAGATCACGAGAGTGGCAATTGGTTGTGTTGAGAGAAATTAAGTTACCAAGAGATTGGGACTCAATTACCCACAAACTGCCATGGATCTATACTCATGATTGAGAAGGAATTGATCAACATCAATTCATGAGAATTTGCATCTCTAATCCCTAATGATCTTTTCCATCATTAATTCTCATTTCTTTTGCTTTTTAGTTCTTTGCATACCCATTACCCAATTCCCTTCTACATTCTTGCAATTTATTATTCTTGTCATTTACATTCTGTTTCTCTATTTCTTGCTATTTACTCTTATGCTCTTTAAAATTCTGCAATCTTTACTTTCTTGCAATTTATCTTTAATGTCATTTAAGTTTCTTGCATTTTAAGTTTCAGTTATTTACTTTCATCTTCTTTCTCTCTTCTAGTTTTTTAAATTCCTTGCCATTAAAATTTTTGCAATTATGTTCAAAAATCACAAATCTCATGAAATCAAAACCATGTTTGCTTGACTAAATCTACCATTTAACTAAAGTTGCTTAATCTACCAATCTCCGTGGGATCAACCTCACTCTTAGTGAGTTTTATTACTTGATACGACCTAGTATACTTGCCGGTAATTACGTGAAATTAATTTTTAACGTATCAAGTTTTTGGCGCCGTTGCCGGGGATTGGAAAAGATTAACAATGATTAAGTGAATGGTAGCTTAGATTAAGCATTTTTCTTTGTTTTTGCTTTTTGTTTTAAGCTGATAGCAAGATGTTTGAGTTATTTCCTCACTAAAAAATTCTTCTCTGTGACATGAATTTCAATTTTATTTGGTGTTGTGTTTTACAAAATTCAAATGGAGTTCAACTCATCTTGTGATCAAACAAATTTTCTGGGATATCACCCACCATCACCAATTGACTATTCTAATGGTGGTTGGGAATATCACCAAGAAATTACAGATCCTAAGCACTCCAATCCATGGAGATATGCTTCAGAACCACAAGATGAGCAAGAGAATCACATGGGATATTTCTCACCACCACAAAATGATTCAAGTCATTATTCTAATGGTGGCTGGGAGTATCGCCAAGAAATTGCAAATTCTGAGCACTCCAATCCATGGAGATTTGCCCCAAAGCCACAAATTGATCAAGATGATCACATGGGATGTTGTCCAGAACCACAAAATGATTTATGTCATTATCCTCATGGTGTTTGGGCATATCAACAAGAGTGTGAACAATCAAGTGAAATGAATTTTCTCCCAGAACCACAAAGTGACTCATACTGTTATGACAATTACACAAACTATGGCTGGGAAGGAAATTTTAATGATTCATTTGATTGTGCTGTCAATACATACATGGAAGATTGCTCCCCGTGGCCACAAAATGATTCTCACTCTGAGGAATTCTACAATGATTCACATTGTGGATGGGAGGATCAAAATCAGAGAGCACTCATTGTGTCATACTCCATTAATCAAGAGCCATCATCACTTGAGCAAACCTTCAATTCATTTATGAAAAATTATCCAACCTCACCTCCCATTTCTTCACTTGAAAATTCTTCCTCACTTGATTATGCCTCAACACAAAGTCTCCTCCAAGATCCACACCATTCATTCCACCAACCACAAAACTTATTCCACAATTCACAAGATTCATTCCATACCACTCAAAACAACCTCACCACAACACATCCATATCCACAAAATTTCTCTCAACCTTCATCTTTTGAGCTAGTAGCTGAGGACCTCCTTCAAAAATCCAGAGAACTATTGAAAAGACAAGAACAATCCTGGAAAAGGCAAGAAATCCTCTTCAAGAAGATGGATGGGCATTTAGAGCAAATAAGGAGAAACTTAGAACTATCAAACAGTGAGGATGAAGACCAAATTGTGGGTGAGGAAGTGGAAAAACAAAATGAGGAAACCTCTGTATCAAGTGAAAGTTCAATAGAAAAGGAGGTTGTGGAGGTGTTTGAACCTGTGGCTTCATATTCACAAAAGCCACTTGAGATGACAAGGGAACATGAAAACTCACAACTCTTTCAAACTTCCCTGAAACAAAATGGCTCAACAATTGAATCCATGATTGAAAGATATGAAGAGGAGATGAAGAAATCTTGGGAAGATCAACAAACCTCCTCCATGAAAGAGCTATTAAAACAAATGTTGAGTGTAAAAAAAGAAGTGGAAGAACAAAAAAGTGAGAAAGACACTCAAGAGAAGTCACACTCAAGTGAAGCAGAGAAGTAC
Source organism: Arachis hypogaea (assembly GCF_003086295.3). Taxonomy (NCBI): domain Eukaryota; kingdom Viridiplantae; phylum Streptophyta; class Magnoliopsida; order Fabales; family Fabaceae; genus Arachis; species Arachis hypogaea. The sequence continues at coordinate 77,839,606 of NC_092046.1, read as the reverse complement.
ACAGAGGAAGAGCTCATTGAACCACTATTGCAAGGAACTCTTGATGAAAAGAAGACTCCAACAATCACACAACCACCAAGACTTAGATTCAAGGAAGTGAAGGCAATTAACAAAAGCACCAAGAAGAGGATTGTGACCAAGATACCAAGGACAATAATCATGAAGAAAAAAGGGTCAACCACAAGCAATCCTCCCCCTGATCCAGCAAGCAAGCTCAATCAAGCCATTAACAAAAGAAAGCTTGCTGAGGAGAGGGCAAGACAGGGGACACTAGCTGAATCTTCTCCCCCCTTAAGGTCATTCCTATTAACAAACTGGAAGAAGAGGAAGAAAGTGAACAACATGTCAACCATAGGTATAATTTCTGTTCTCTGCTTTATTTTCGTTCTTTATTTTATTTAAATTCAATAAATTGGCATATGGTTACATTCTAAGTTTGGTGTTGCCTTGCAACAAATTGTTTTCAATCTTTTTGGATGATTGCATCAAATCAAAAATGAAAGTGACACACCAAGATTCTAAGTTTGGTGTGCCACTTATTTTCTATGCAATTTATTCAAGCAACACTACTTGTCTGCATAATCATAATGCCTCTGCAGTTTTATTTTTCTCTTTTGATTTGACACTTTTTCATTCTACTTGCTTTAGTTATTTTTCTATCTTTAAATGCTTTCATTTAGTTTGCTTATTAACTGTTTTTGTTAATACATTACCAAGAGATCCTTATTCATGACAGATTCTTAGCTTGGTGATTGTATTTAACATACAACAGTTTCATTTGCTTAGTTTTAATTCAAATAAATTGACATATGATTGCATTCTAAGTTTGGTGTTTCTATGCAACAAAATTTGTTTCCAATCTTTACTGGATACTTGCATTAATTCCAAGTGAAAGTGTCACACTAAGTTTGGTGTGCCACTTATCTTTTATGCAATGTATTGTGCTCACCTTCTGATGAGATATTTTGATGAGAAACGAATTTCTACCAAAACACCCAAAACTAACCGGCAAGTGTACCGGGTCGTATCAAGTAATAAAAACTCACGGAAGTGAGGTCGATCCCACAGGGATTGAAGGATTGAGCAATTTTAGTTTAGTGGTTGATTTAGTCAAGCAAATCGAGTGTTGGTTGGGTGATTTGTGACTTGCAGAATGTAAATTGCATGAAAGTAAAGAGTGCAGGGAATTAAATTGCTGAAACTTAAAGAACAAGAAATTAAATGGCAGAAACTTAAAGTGCAAGAAATGTAAATTGCGAAATCTTAAAGTGCAAGGAATGTAAATTGCTTGAAATGTAAAGGGGATTGGGATGTGGATTTGCAGAAATTAAACAAAGAAAAACTAAATTGCATCAAACAGAAGAGGAAAAGGGAGTTGGGATTGAACCGGATCTTATAACAGCAAAGTAAATGAACAATGAAAGCATTAAACAGAGAATTGAAATGAGAATTTAGATCTCAGGACCCAGAGACTAGAAAACCAAGTCTAGATCTCAATGCCTTCCTAGATCCCACAAGAACAATAGCAAGGAAATTGTAAATTGCAAAGAAAAGAGATGAAGATCAAGTAACAGAAACAGAAATGCTAATTCAATTAACAGTAAAGGAAACAGAGAGATCCAAGATTGAGATTGAAACAGAATTTCTTCAATTCTCCAATCCAAGATCCAAGACAAAAGTCAAATGAAATTGAAAGCAATGAAAGCAAGAAATTAAAGTTCACTCAAGTTCAAAAGCTCTTCGAAAACTATTATGAAAATTCTAAAAGGAAAGCTCTAAAAGAAAACTCTCCAGCAAAAGCTCTCTAAACAAATTGAATTCTATCCTATTTATACACTTTCCAAAATGATCTTCAAGCCTTGAGTTGGGCCTTTGTTCTTGGTGGAATTGGGTTGAAAGAGGCCTTGGTTGATTGCTCTTTAAGATTGAAGAAGAACCGAAGTGAACCAATTGAACCGGAAATGGAGTTAGCCAACGTTGGTCTTCAACGTTAGGGTCAAAGTTAGGGGTCTAACTTTGACCCTAACTTTTCATATCAGCAAACCACATTCTTCTGGTTTAGACGTTGGCGCCAACGTTAGGGGTCTAACTTTGACCCTAACGTTGGCCTTGCTTGGTGTGATTGGTGCCAACGTTAGCCTCCACGTTAGGGGGCTAACGTTGGCGCAAACGTTGCCTACTCCCCCATTGTGATTTAAGTGCCAACGTTAGCCTCCAAGTTAGGGGGCTAACGTTGGCGCAAACGTTGGTAGCCCAGGGAGAAACTCTCAAGTTCCAACGTTAGCCTCCAAGTTAGGGGGCTAACGTTGGAGCTAACGTTGGCTACTTCCAAAGAGTGATTCATATGCCCAACGTTAGCCTCCAAGTTAGGGGGCTAACGTTGGGGCTAACTTCATGCAACCCGGTTCAATTTTCACTTATTCCATTGTCCTCTCTTCACTCCTAGCCATTCCTCTTTGCTTCAACCTTTCTCCAAGCCTTCTTCACCTATCATTGATCAACCAAACTAATCAAAGTTTTGCTCAAAATCATGAGGTATTCAATCTTCCACAATATGCAACAAATATAGCTCAAAACCTCATGAAATGGCATGAATTCACATATGGTTGGTTCAATCAAGGGAAACATGAAAATCTACTCAATTAGCTTGCTTGTAGCTCAAGAAAGTGCATAATTCTAATGAAAACTAAAGAAAAAGACTAGCTAAAATGGGCTAGGATGACTTGTCATCACAACACCAAACTTAAAGCTTGCTTGTCCCCAAGCAAGAAATGAATTATTAAGAAGAAAGAATGAAATGGAAGAGGAAGTTCATGCTAGCAGAGTGTTATTGATAGTTCATGGGGTTTTATGTGGATATGCAAATGCTCACTTCTTATTGACTCCTAGGCCTAGAAAGTCTCCTTCAAGCATCAAGTGACATACTGCTATGACCTCTCATTATTCCTTTATCCTTGGCTTTTACTTTATTCACAAGCTTTATTTGAGTGTCATGTGTAGCAAGTTCATTTTCTTTTCTTTATACTTGACACATTATTCACCATAGACACTTGGCTCACATTCCTTCTTAAAACATTGATGCCCAGCACCTCTTTGGCTACTAAATGTTTTGTAGTTAGGTTGCTCTTGATAATGGATTTTCAGCTGATGATCCCGGGTTAGTTAACCCAAGTCACCAAGTGTTGAGGCACTCCTAAGAGCTTACTAATCCAAGCAGATCCTAGTACAAAAACATCACAGGCATATATTTCAAAGTTCAAGCTATTGGTGTCCAGCTTTATTTCTTTTTGTTTTTCTTTTGTTTTGCCACTTTTTGGCTCTCTTTGTTCTTTCTTTCTTTTTGTTTTTCTTTCTAACCAAGGAAATCAATTCAATTGAGATTCATAGACAGTAGCCACTTTTTACTTAGAAGAAGATATCTAGCTATTTATTCACTAAAAGTGAGCTATTATACAATCACACACACACCACCACTTACTTTTATTCTACTTCTAACTAACAGAGGCCATTATTCTTCACATTCAAACTGTTCTTTTATTGAATTAAAAGATGCAGGGGACAACATATGCTTCTTGTCAAGTGAAAATGAACACACAAGCCAACATAAAAACCAGCCTACAAAAACATAATTGATGCATACTACACTAACAGTTTCTGTTAAAATGGGCATATTCATACTTCCAAATTAGAGCAATTCAATACTGATGGAGTTAAATGACAATACAACCTCTTGGTGGCTCCTTCTTCTTTCATCTCAGCTAATGGTGAGTAGTCCTCCCAGAAGAGTGATTGATTTTCTGCAGTGTTAATGGAAGTTGCTTGTTTCTCAAGCCCTTATGTGATTTGTTAGTGTGCAAGACTTTCTTGTAGGCGTTTGAACTTACTTTGGTGTGTGAACACCAAACTTAGTCTTTTGCCATGTTTCTTATCCATAACCATATGTGAAAGCTTAAATCTTTGCTAAAGGTAATAAAATTGAAAACTAGAAACAGACAATGCTTAAATGATTTGTCAGATTGCTTGGAGCTGGTAACTCTTTATATAGAAAGTGAGAATGTGCTTTTAAGTAAGATTTTGGTGGGACACCAAACTTAGAATCCTTCATTCTCCCTTAATATGTTTTGGTGTGAAACACCAAACTTAGCTCCTTGCAATACATACCAATCATTTAACCTTTTTATTGAAATAACTATGAAAAGAAAACTACCTCAGGTTGGGTTGCCTCCCAACAAGCGCTCTTTTATTGTCACTAGCTTGACACTGAGGCTTTCTTTTATGGCGGTTGATGACTGTAGTGCCTCAACTTGTCCCCTCTGATCGTGAGCTTCTTCTTTGTTCCTTGGTGCTCTATCTCAGCATGTTCTAGTGATAATATTTTGCTCACAGTATAGTAATCGTTAGTCTGTTGGTCTGTTCCCAGTTGTTGATAGACTAACTGCACTTTGTCACCTTTGGAGAGCCCTTCTGTTGGAATTTTTTTTTTCTTCCACCCCTTTTTGATTCTGTTTTTGTTTTTCTTCCTTCCTTTTGTTAATTCTTCTTCTTTGAAAACAGGCTCCCTTTTGAAATTCCTTTTCTTAGTTGCCAATACTACAATGTTCCCTTGAGCTTCTTCATTACTTTGCACAGTCTCTTTCTCTTTTTGGCCTGCTGTATCATCTATCTCTTGCTTGGGAGGGCAGTTGTTGTTTGTCTTGTTGATTTCCTCCCTCCACTGCAGATTCTCCTTGTCTGTTTCTGTACCATCCTTCTTTTCATTACTGTTCTGTGTTTCTGGTAGTACACTCAGAGTGATATTTTCATTATGCATCCTGAGGGTTAATTCTCCTTGCTCTATGTCTATGATGGCCCTAGCAGTGGCTAAGAACGGTCTTCCCAGTATAATGGAGTCGCCCTCATCCTGATTCGAATCCAGGATCACAAAGTCTGCAGGGAAGATGAATCTATCTACCTTGACTAGAAGGTTCTCAATTATACCACTGGGGCATATCACTGATTTGTCCACCAATTCTAGAGACATCTGTACTGGTCTTACCTCTTTTATGCCTAACTTTTTCACTAGAGAGGCAGGCATCAGATTGATACTAGCTCCCAAGTCACACATCGCCTTCTTGATAGTTATACTGCCAATGGCGCAGGGTAGAAAGAAACTCCCAGGGTCCTCAAGTTTGGGAGGAAGTCCCTTCTGGATTAGTGCTCTGCATTCCTCAGTGAGCAGTACAGTTTCATTAACTTGCCAACTCCTCTTCTTGTTGATAAGTTCCTTCAAGAACTTTGCGTACAGGGGCATTTGCTCAAGTGCTTCAGCTAAGGGAATATTGATCTCTAACTTCTTAAAGATTTCAAGAAATTTTGGGAAGTGTTGGTCCTTAGTTTCCTTGTTAAACCTTTGAGGATATGGCAAGGGAGGAGTGAAGTTATTTCCCTGCCTTTGGTCCTCAGTTGGCTCTTCAATTACTTCCTTTCCCTTTCTTGATTTTTGTGGCTGATCTTCTTTTTCTTGAACTTGATTCTGAGTTGGCTTGCTTGCTGCCTCCTTCTTGTCATTGACTTTCTCTTCTTCAGCTTGTTTCTTGTCACTTTCCTTTGGCTTCTTGGTTGCTTCTTCATTTTTCACCAAGACTTTTCCACTCCTCAATTGTATTGCCTTGCATTCTTCCTTAGGATTTGGGATTGTGTCACTTGGCAGTGAGCTTGAAGATTTCTCAACAGAAATCTGTTTGGAGATTTGCCCAATTTGCCTCTCTAGGCTCTTCATGGAGGCTTCATGGTTCTTGGTTGTCATTTCTTGGTGTTTCCACATTTTGTCTATCAAGGTTTCCAAGTTGGTGAGTCTTTGAGATTCAGGTGATGCTTGTGGTGGGTTGTGCAATGTGGATGGTGGATGGTAGACATTTTGGTTGGTGGGTTGGTTATTAGATTGGTAATGGTTGGGGTTGGAGTAGTTGTTTTGAGGTTTTCTGTAGGGGTTTTGGTTGGTTTGCTGCTGGTTGTGGTTTTGGTTGTTTCTTAAAGTGTTTTGGTTTGAGTTTCTCTGCCATGGTTGTTGATTTTGGTTGTGATTGTCTCCCCACCTAAGGTTTGGGTGGTTCTTCCAAGAAGGGTTGTAAGTGTCACCATATACTTCATTTGGCCCAGAATTTTGGTTGTGCATGTACTGGACTTGTTCTTGTTGTTGCTCCTCTTGAGTCTCTTCACTCTGACCCCATGTGGTTGATGGCTGGCTAGTGTTGACTGCTGCAACTTGGAGACTGTCAATCCTCTTAGCCATTTGCTCAAATTGTTGTTGAAATTGCTGCTGCATCATCTTGTTTTGAGCTAGGATTGAATCCACTCCGTCTAGTTCCATTACTCCTCTTCTTTGTGATGGTTGGCGGCTTCTTTGATGAGCAAAGAAATATTGATTGTTGGCCACCATGTCCACAAGATTCTGAGCTTCCTCAGCAGTTTTCATTAGTTGTAGTGAACCTCCAGCAGAATGATCTAATGCCTCCTGAGATTTCAATGTCAGGCCTTCATAGAAATTTTGCAGCACATCCCATTCATTGAACATCTCTGGAGGGCACTTTCTGATTAAGGCTTTGTACCTCTCCCATGCTTCATACAAGGATTCAGCATCTAATTGTGTGAATGTCTGCACCTCAGTTTTCAGCCTGATGACTCTCTGGGGTGGATAGAATTTGGCTAGAAATTTAGCCACCAAGTCATCCCAACTAGTGATACTTGCTTGGGGAAAAGTTTCAAGCCATTGTGCAGCCTTATCCCTTAATGAGAACGGGAACAACAGAAGCTTGTAAGTCTCAGGATTCACACCATTGGATTTGACAGTGTCACAGATCCTCAAGAAGGTAGATAGATGTTGATTTGGATCCTCCAATGGTCCTCCTCCAAATGAGCAGTTATTCTGGACCAATGTGATGAGTTGTGGCTTCAGTTCAAAGTTATTTGCATTGACATTAGGGGTGAGAATGCTGCTTCCACAATGTCTAGCATTTGCAAAAGTATAGGAAGCCAATACTCTCCTCTGTTGTGGTGGATTATTAACTCCTTCTCCTGGATTAGATGTATCTCCTTCCATCTCGTGGTATTCTTCCTCAGATTCTTCTTCTCCAACAATACTTTTCCCTCTTTCGGCTCTTCTTAACCTCCTGAGAGTTCTTTCGTCTTGTTCATGAAAATTGGGTATGGCTCTTTGTGTACCTGACATACAAGCAGAACATAAGAGCACACAAACCAGTGATACTTCAATCTACTGCTAGAATGAAGTTTTAGTTAGCTTAAGCAAAAATTCAAACAGTTAGTGGGTTAATCAAAGGTTAAAGAAAAATAAAGAAAAAGTGCTTGATCTAGATTACCACCTCACTTAATCATTGTCAATCTAATCAATCCCCGGCAACGGCGCCAAAAACTTGATGAGATATTTTGATGAGAAACGAATTTCTACCAAAACACCCAAAACTAACCGGCAAGTGTACCGGGTCGTATCAAGTAATAAAAACTCACGGAAGTGAGGTCGATCCCACAGGGATTGAAGGATTGAGCAATTTTAGTTTAGTGGTTGATTTAGTTAAGCAAATCGAGTGTTGGTTGGGTGATTTGTGACTTGCAGAATGTAAATTGCATGAAAGTAAAGAGTGCAGGGAATTAAATTGCTGAAACTTAAAGAACAAGAAATTAAATGGCAGAAACTTAAAGTGCAAGAAATGTAAATTGCGAAATCTTAAAGTGCAAGGAATGTAAATTGCTTGAAATGTAAAGGGGATTGGGATGTGGATTTGCAGAAATTAAACAAAGAAAAACTAAATTGCATCAAACAGAAGAGGAAAAGGGAGTTGGGATTGAACCGGATCTTATAACAGCAAAGTAAATGAACAATGAAAGCATTAAACAGAGAATTGAAATGAGAATTTAGATCTCAGGACCCAGAGACTAGAAAACCAAGTCTAGATCTCAATGCCTTCCTAGATCCCACAAGAACAATAGCAAGGAAATTGTAAATTGCAAAGAAAAGAGATGAAGATCAAGTAACAGAAACAGAAATGCTAATTCAATTAACAGTAAAGGAAACAGAGAGATCCAAGATTGAGATTGAAACAGAATTTCTTCAATTCTCCAATCCAAGATCCAAGACAAAAGTCAAATGAAATTGAAAGCAATGAAAGCAAGAAATTAAAGTTCACTCAAGTTCAAAAGCTCTTCGAAAACTATTATGAAAATTCTAAAAGGAAAGCTCTAAAAGAAAACTCTCCAGCAAAAGCTCTCTAAACAAATTGAATTCTATCCTATTTATACACTTTCCAAAATGATCTTCAAGCCTTGAGTTGGGCCTTTGTTCTTGGTGGAATTGGGTTGAAAGAGGCCTTGGTTGATTGCTCTTTAAGATTGAAGAAGAACCGAAGTGAACCAATTGAACCGGAAATGGAGTTAGCCAACGTTGGTCTTCAACGTTAGGGTCAAAGTTAGGGGTCTAACTTTGACCCTAACTTTTCATATCAGCAAACCACATTCTTCTGGTTTAGACGTTGGCGCCAACGTTAGGGGTCTAACTTTGACCCTAACGTTGGCCTTGCTTGGTGTGATTGGTGCCAACGTTAGCCTCCACGTTAGGGGGCTAACGTTGGCGCAAACGTTGCCTACTCCCCCATTGTGATTTAAGTGCCAACGTTAGCCTCCAAGTTAGGGGGCTAACGTTGGCGCAAACGTTGGTAGCCCAGGGAGAAACTCTCAAGTTCCAACGTTAGCCTCCAAGTTAGGGGGCTAATGTTGGAGCTAACGTTGGCTACTTCCAAAGAGTGATTCATATGCCCAACGTTAGCCTCCAAGTTAGGGGGCTAACGTTGGGGCTAACTTCATGCAACCCGGTTCAATTTTCACTTATTCCATTGTCCTCTCTTCACTCCTAGCCATTCCTCTTTGCTTCAACCTTTCTCCAAGCCTTCTTCACCTATCATTGATCAACCAAACTAATCAAAGTTTTGCTCAAAATCATGAGGTATTCAATCTTCCACAATATGCAACAAATATAGCTCAAAACCTCATGAAATGGCATGAATTCACATATGGTTGGTTCAATCAAGGGAAACATGAAAATCTACTCAATTAGCTTGCTTGTAGCTCAAGAAAGTGCATAATTCTAATGAAAACTAAAGAAAAAGACTAGCTAAAATGGGCTAGGATGACTTGTCATCACCTTCTTAAGTTTGCAATCAAAATGTCTCTGTCTCTTGTGCCTTAATTGTTATCTTTAATTTTGTTTGCTTGAAACACATGTGCTACTAATGTTTCATTGTGTAAGACATTCATGATCTATCTTAGCCCCATAGCCACGATTATAATTGTTGCTTGAGGACAAGCAATCATTCTAAGTTTGGTGTGGGAAGGGAAAGAAAAGGAGGAAAAGGATAGCAATAGAGAAGATAAATTACAAGGTTGTAAAGTTCTTTTTCCTCTCATTTGTTTCCAGCACTTTAAATTGCATGATTGTTTTATTACCTTCTCTGTATACATGTGAGATATGAATGGGCATAGTTTGATTTCTAAATTGTAATATGCTGCTGTGGCATTATGACTACCAACTTGAGTTTTGTGAATTCAAAAGCAATAAATCATCATGATCATAAACAAACAAGGCATGAAAGAAGAACTTAGCATGTGCATACAAGTATTGGAAAGCTAGTATGATTAATTGTTGCTCAATTGCATTGGATTTTATTGAAGTTTTCATCTAGAACATTTTGTGAAATCTTTTGAAAATCATGAAACCTTGAAGAAGCAAATGCAATTAAGGCAAGAAAAGAAAAAGGGAAAGAATGAGAAAGCTGAAGGCTCTGAGTACCAATGACAATTTCATTGTTATGTACTTGTGGTGTTTATGTATCAAGTAAAATGCTTGAAAACAAAACACTTAGAAGTCAAGGCTAGGCTCAAGTGCAGAAGCACTCCCTCAAACTCAAGGCTCTAAGCATCAATGATTAGAGAGTCAAGAAAAGAAATAAATGAGCTTAACGAAGTCCTCTAATTAAATGCTTGTGGTGCTTATGTATCAAATGGTAATACTTGAAAACAAAGCATTTAGAGTCGTAGTTTTGTTATCAACTCATGGGGCAAAGCACCCAAAAGGAGAAGCTAATAAGAAAATCAAAAGCTTGTTTCAAGGAAGAATTAAAAGAAAAAGATTTCATAAAGTGAGCTAGATAGAAGAATCAATCATTTACATTTCTTTTGTGATTGTAGCATGCATAGAAAACTAGCTTGCCATGAACATTAACTTACTATTCTTTTAACCTTGGATTGTCAATCTCTATTGCATGATTCTTTTCTTGCTTGAGGACAAGCAAGGTTTAAGTTTGGTGTTGTGATGCATTCGCATATTTGCTATATTAACTAGTTAGTTTAGTTGGTTTTAGCTTAATTTCATTTATTATTACTAGAATAAAAAAGCAATTTTGTGAGTTTTCTCTACATGCATTCATAAACCAAGAACTAGGTGAAATTTGGCATATTTCATGCAAATGAATTAAGAAGTTTATAAACAAGTTGATGTGAATGATTCCTTTGAAATTTATTGCATAAGATGGCAAGACTTTGAGGAAGTTTCTTTGGTTTATGTTAGGTGATGAAGCTAGAAAGCAATGGAGCAAGAATTAGAGCAAGAAGGCTTGAAGATACATCAAGCTTGCCAAGGAAGTAGAGGATCGCATGTTGCCAACTTGGGCTACCACTGGCATGTTTGATGATAACGCCAGCAGCCCTGGAGAGTGATCCTAGAGGAGTTTGCATGTTGCCAACTTGCACTTCTACTTGAGTGCTTGGCAATAACGTCAAGAGGCAAGACTTGGCAAGAGGGGAGAGGACTCGAGCATGTTGCTCACCTTTGAAATGCAGGGGCGTGTCCAATGACAACGCCAATAAGCAAGGCTTGGTCCAGGGAAGGAGGCTAGCACGTTGCCAACGCTGGATTCTAAAGGCGTGTGCAATGGCAACGTAGCAAGCAAAGCTTAGAGCAAGAAGGCAGCCATAAGCACGTTGCCAACTTGAAGGTTCATTGGCGTGTGTAGTGGCAACACCAGAAAGCAAGCATGGAGCAAGGGGGCAGGGGCTGGCACGTTGCCAACGTGCTGAGAAGAAGGAGTGTTTGCCAAAAACGCTGGCAACCCTGGCAGCCGGACCTTACTCTCTTCCATGGAGTATATCTTGAGTTGTAGATCTTCAAATGATGCACTCTCAACGGCATTAGAAAGTAGACATCCGGAGCTTTCCAAAGATATATCATAGTATGGGTTTGACATTAGTTTGAAGCTTCAAAAGCTGGCTTCATTTAGAGCTTCAGAATCTGATGGCGTTGGCAACTTGGAAGAACAAAGGCGTGTTCACCAAAAACGTGTGCGATTTTGGCAGCCTGACCCTGTCTTCTTCAATGGAGCATAACTTGAGTTATAGAGATCCAAATTGAGTGCTTCCAGTTGCGTTGGAAATCTGACATTCAGAGCTTTCGAACCATATATAATAGTCTATAGTGGAGCATGAAATGGAATCTCGAATCAGAGTCATCTTTAGGCCCCGAAAACAAAAAAAATGAGGTTGAAATTCAAGGAAGCATGAATGGGCCAAGGAATGGGAGTCGAACACATTGCCAAGGCTAAAATGGCCTGGCGTGTTCCTTGGCAACTTGGGAAACAACGCCCATGCCAAGAAATCTGGGCTAGAGGCGTTGTCATGGGCGTTATTGGTAGAGTGTTTGGCAAAAACGCCCAACCAGGTGATGAGATATTTTTGGAAAAACGAATTTCTCCAAAACACCCAAATCTAACCGGCAAGTGCACCGGGTCGCATCAAGTAATAATAACTCACGGGAGTGAGGTCGATCCCACAGGGATTGATGGATCAAGCAATTTTAGTGGGTGATTAGTTTAGTCAAGCTAACATTGAGTGATTTGAGTGACCATTGAAGCCAACAGAATGTAAATGACAAGGAAAATTAAAGTGCAGAAAGTAAATTGCATTGAAACTTAAAGAGCAAGAAATGTAAATTGCATGAAAGTAAAGGGGATTGGGTGCAGGGAAATTAAATGAAAGCAGTAAATCAAAGCTTAGAACAATTGCAAGAGAAATTAAAGAAAAGTAAATTGCAGAAGCCAAGAGAAGGTGAAGTAGTAAACAGGAATGGAAATTCAATTGTGCAGAGAAAGTAAACAAGAAAATTTTCAAGGTGAGATTGAAACAGAATTTCTTCAATTCTCAACCCAAGATTCAAAACGAAATTGAAAACTAAGAGAGAGCTCTCAAATCCTAATGCTCCCTCTTGGAGCCAGCCTCCTTACAAATATGAAAATGATGCCTTATATAGGCTTTACAAAATGGAAATGAAAATGAAATTAAAAACAAATTACAATTAAATGAAATTCCTATTTTATCTATTTCTTGTGCCTTTGAGTGATGATCATTTGGGCCGTTGCTCTTGATGGAATTGGGTTGATAAAGGCCTTGGTTGATTGCTCTTGGAGTTTGAAGAGGAACCGAATTGAACCGGGTTGAGTTTGCAAAAGTTGGACCAAAAGTTGGAGCTAAAGTTAGGGGTCTAACTTTGGCTCTAACTTTTCATAGCAGCCCACAAAACTTGCTGGTATGAACGTTGGTGCCAACGTTAGGGGTCTAACTTTGACCCTAACGTTGGCCTCCCTTATGCAAATTTATGGCGCCAACTTTGTCCTCTTGTCATGTTGCCAATTTTATGCCCAATATAGACTATCATATATGGTTGGAAAGCTCTGAATGTCAGCTTTCTAACCCACTTGGAATCACTTCAATTGGACATCTACAACTCAAGTTATGATCATTTGAAGAGGGCATGGTCGCTGGCTTTGGTGTGCAGCGTTTGAGGTAACGTTTGCCTCAAACGTTGGCGAAAACGCCAGTTCTGGAGGCTCAAACGTATTGTCCACCCCATACTATTATACATTGTTGGAAAGCCCTGGATGTCTACTTTCCAATGCCGTTGGGAGCACATCAATTGGAGCTCTACAGCTCGAGTTATACTCCATCGAAGGTGCAGAGGTCAAGTGGCCTCACTGCAGGTTGCCACCATGTTCATTTATGCACATTGCGGGGCAGTTTTCTCCCTCAATTTTAGTGTCCACCATGCATTTCCATATATGCTTGGAAAGCTCTTGATTCCTACTTTCCAATGCTTCTTGAATCACCTCATTTGGAGCTCTGTAGCTCAAGTTATTCTTGTTGGAAGTATACCCCTTCAAGCTGTTGTGGTGTGTGGCGCCAACGTTAGCCTCAAAGTTAGGGGGCTAACGTTGGCGCAAACTTTTGCTCCTTCCCCATTGAATTTTCATATGCCAACGTTAGATGGCCAGGGAGGAATTCATGTGCCAACGTTAGCCTCAAAGTTAGGGGGCTAACGTTGGCGCAAACTTTTGGTGCCCAGGGGAGAAATTTCAAGTTCCAACGTTAGCCTCCAAGTTAGGGGGCTAACGTTGGGGCTAACTTTTCAACCAAAAGTTTGTGCAAAAGTTTGATGCTAACTTTAGGTCCAACTTCTTGCTTCCTGGTTCAATTTCACTTATTCCATTGTCCTCTCTTCACTCCTAGCCATTCCTTCTTGCTTCAACCTTTCTCCAAGCTTTCTTCACCTATCATTAATCAACCAAACTCATCAAAGCTATGCTCAAAATCATGAGATATTCATTCTTTCATAATATGCAACAAATATAGCATAAAACCTCATGAAATGGCATGAATTCATATATGGTTGGTTCAATCAAGGGAAACATGAAAATCTACTCAATTAGCTTGCTTGTAGCTCAAGAAAGTGCATAAAACCTATTGAAAACAAAGGAAAAAGGCATAGAAAAACATGACATGGTGACATGTCATCACAACACCAAACTTAAACCTTGCTTGTCCCCAAGCAAGAAAAGAATCATGCAATAAAGATTGACAATCCAAGGCAAGAAGGATAGCAACTCAATGTTCATGGTAAGCTAGTTTTCTAAGCGTGCTACAATCACAAAAGAAATGTAAATGATTGATGCTTCCATCTAGCTCAATTTATGAAATCTTTCTTTTATATTTCTTCCTTGAAACAAGCTTTTGATTTTTTTATTTAGCTTCTCCTTTTGGGTGCTTTGCCCCATGAGTTGATAACAAAGCTACGACTTCTAAATGCTTTGTTTTCAAGTATTACCACTTGATACATAAGCACCACAAGCATTTGATTAGAGGACTTCATTAAGCTCATTTTTCTTTTCTTTTCTTAACTCTCTAATCATTGATGCTCAGAGCCTTGAGCTTTGAGGGAGTGCTTTTGCACTTTGAGCCTAGCCTTGACTTCTAAGTGTTTTGTTTTCAAGCATTTGGCTTGATACATAAACACCACAAGCACTTAACAAATAAATTGCCATTGGTACTCAGAGCCTTCAGCTTTCTCATTCTTTCCCTTTTTCTTTTCTCGCTTTATTTTTGCATTTGCTTCTTCAAGGTTTTCATGATTTTCAAAAGATTTCACAAAATGTCCTAGATGAAAACTTCAATTAAATAAATTCTACTGCAATTAAGCAACAATCAAACATACTAGCTTCCCAATACTTTTATGCACATGCTAAAATCTTCTTTAATGCCTTGTTTGTTTATGATCATGATACCTTGTTGCTTTTGAATTCACAAAACTCAAGTTGGTAATCATAATGACATAGCACCATGTTGCAATTTAGAAATCAAACTATGCCTTTTCATACACACACATGCATATAGAAAAGGTAAAGACAATCATGCAGTTTATAGTGCTTGAAACAAATGAGAGGAAAAGGAACTTTACAACCTTGCAGTTCATCTTCATTATTGTTGTCCTTTTTCCTCTATTCTTCCTCCTTCCCTTGCCAAACTCAAAATACTTGCTCATCCTCAAGCAATAATTAGAACAATGGCTATGGGGCTAAGATGTATCATGAATGTCTTACATAATGAAATGTTAGTAGCACATGTGTTTTAAGCAAGCAAAATTAAAGATAATAATCAAGGCACAAGAGACAGAGACATTGTGTTTGCAAGCTTAAGAAGGTGAGCATAATACTTTGCATAAAGAATAAGTGGCACACCAAACTTAGTGTGACACTTTCACTTGGAATCAATGCAAGTATCCAGTAAAGATTTGAAGCAAACTGTGTTGCATAGCAACACCAAACTTAGAATGCAATCCTATGTCAATTTATTTGAACTAAAACTAAACAAAAGAAACTGTTATATGTTAAGTACAATCACCAAATGAAGAATCTGTTATGAATAAGGATGTCTTGGTGATGTATTAACAAAAACAGTTAATGGAGGAAAGCATTAAAAACAAGTAAATAAATGAAACAAAGGGAAAACAAAAATTATCCAACTAAGAAGAAAAATAACACTGTAAAAGGCAATATGATTATGCAGACAAGTGATGTTGCTGGATTGATTTGCATAGAAAAATAGGTGGCACACCAAACTTAGAATCTTGGTGTGTCACTTTCATGTAAAATTGATGCAATCATCCATGAAGATGGAAAACAGTTTGTTGCAGGGCAACACCAAACTTAGAATGTAATCATATGCCAATTTATTGAAATTTAAACAAAGCAAGGAGAAGAATTGTACCTACTGTCTACCTGTTCTTTACTTTCTTCCTTTTCTTCCAATTTGTTAAGAGAAATGACTTCAAAGGAGGAGAAGTTTCAGCTAGTGCCCCCTGTCTTGGTCTCTCCTCAGCAAGCTTCCTTGTGAAATTGGCTTGATTGATCTTGCTTGCTGGATCAGGGGGAGGATTGTTTGCAGTTGACCTTCTCATGAATGTTGTCCTTGGTGTCTTGGTCACAATCCTCTTCTTGGTGCTTTTGTTAATTGCCTTCACTTCTTGGATGTCAAGACATGGTTGCTGTGTGATTATTGGAGTGATTTCTTCATTCAGGGCCTCTTGTATTGGTGGTTCCATGAACTCCTCCTTTATGTACTTCTCTGCCTCACTTGAGTTTGGAATGACTTCTTCACTTTCTTGCTCCTCCACTTCCTCTTTTACACCCAACATTTGTTTCAATCGCTCTATCATGGGGGAGGTTTGTCGATCTTCCCAACATTTCTTCATCTTCTCGTCATATCTTTCAATCATGGATTCAAATGTTGAGGAATTGTGGTCCAGGGGGGTTTGTGAAAGTTGTGAGTCTTCATGTTCTCTTGTCATCTCAAGTGCAGTTTCAGGTTCAACCACCTCATTCTTCATTGAAAGTTCACTTGATGCAGTGGCCTCCTTATCTTGCTCTTCCACTTTATCCTTCACATCCATCAATTGGTCTTCATTTTCCTTGCTTAGTAGTTCTAAGCGTTTATCTGTGTCCTCCAATTGCTTATCTGTCTCCTGAGAAAGGATTTC
Organism: Arachis hypogaea; assembly: GCF_003086295.3. Taxonomy (NCBI): domain Eukaryota; kingdom Viridiplantae; phylum Streptophyta; class Magnoliopsida; order Fabales; family Fabaceae; genus Arachis; species Arachis hypogaea. The sequence continues at coordinate 77,823,204 of NC_092046.1, read as the reverse complement.
TAGTTCCCTCCGGGATTGTTGATATTCCTCCGCCATTCTGTTGAACCTAGACTCAAATTCTGAAAACCATGAGTGGTTCATGGAAGTTTGTATGGGTGGTGAGTTTTGAAAGGGGCTTTTGGTTGAAGTATGGTCAAGTGATGATATCTCTGGATGAATATCATATGGAGCACTAGAATTCCCTTCCTAGCCACCATTAGAATCATGACTTGCATTATTTTGTGGTGGAGAGAAATATCCCATATGATTTTCTTTCTCATCTTGTGGTTCTGAAGCATAGCTCCATGAATTGGAGTGCCCAGAATTTGAAGTTTCTTGGTGATATCCCCAGCCATCATTAGAGATTGGTGATGGTGGGTGATATCCCATAGAATTTGTTTGATCATAAGATGAGTTGAACTCCATTTGAGTTTTGTAAAACACACAATCAAGGAAAATTGAAATTACTCATATCAGAGATGAGAATTTCTTAGTGAGGCAAAAACTCAAACACCTTGGTTTCACTTTGAAACAGAAAACAAAAATAAAGAAAATGCTTGATCTAGACTTCTCACCCACATAATCATTGTTGATCTAATCAATCCCCGGCAACGGCGCCAAAAACTTGATGAGATATTTTTGGAAAAACGAATTTCTCCAAAACACCCAAATCTAACCGGCAAGTGCACCGGGTCGCATCAAGTAATAATAACTCACGGGAGTGAGGTCGATCCCACAGGGATTGATGGATCAAGCAATTTTAGTGGGTGATTAGTTTAGTCAAGCTAACATTGAGTGATTTGAGTGACCATTGAAGCCAACAGAATGTAAATGACAAGGAAAATTAAAGTGCAGAAAGTAAATTGCATTGAAACTTAAAGAGCAAGAAATGTAAATTGCATGAAAGTAAAGGGGATTGGGTGCAGGGAAATTAAATGAAAGCAGTAAATCAAAGCTTAGAACAATTGCAAGAGAAATTAAAGAAAAGTAAATTGCAGAAGCCAAGAGAAGGTGAAGTAGTAAACAGGAATGGAAATTCAATTGTGCAGAGAAAGTAAACAAGAAAATTTTCAAGGTGAGATTGAAACAGAATTTCTTCAATTCTCAACCCAAGATTCAAAACGAAATTGAAAACTAAGAGAGAGCTCTCAAATCCTAATGCTCCCTCTTGGAGCCAGCCTCCTTACAAATATGAAAATGATGCCTTATATAGGCTTTACAAAATGGAAATGAAAATGAAATTAAAAACAAATTACAATTAAATGAAATTCCTATTTTATCTATTTCTTGTGCCTTTGAGTGATGATCATTTGGGCCGTTGCTCTTGATGGAATTGGGTTGATAAAGGCCTTGGTTGATTGCTCTTGGAGTTTGAAGAGGAACCGAATTGAACCGGGTTGAGTTTGCAAAAGTTGGACCAAAAGTTGGAGCTAAAGTTAGGGGTCTAACTTTGGCTCCAACTTTTCATAGCAGCCCACAAAACTTGCTGGTATGAACGTTGGTGCCAACGTTAGGGGTCTAACTTTGACCCTAACGTTGGCCTCCCTTATGCAAATTTATGGCGCCAACTTTGTCCTCTTGTCATGTTGCCAATTTTATGCCCAATATAGACTATCATATATGGTTGGAAAGCTCTGAATGTCCGCTTTCTAACCCACTTGGAATCACTTCAGTTAGACATCTACAACTCAAGTTATGATCATTTGAAGAGGGCATGGTCGCTGGCTTTGGTGTGCAGCGTTTGAGGTAACGTTTGCCTCAAACGTTGGCGAAAACGCCAGTTCTGGAGGCTCAAACGTATTGTCCACCCCATACTATTATACATTGTTGGAAAGCCCTGGATGTCTACTTTCCAATGCCGTTGGGAGCACATCAATTGGAGCTCTACAGCTCGAGTTATACTCCATCGAAGGTGCAGAGGTCAAGTGGCCTCACTGCAGGTTGCCACCATGTTCATTTATGCACATTGCGGGGCAGTTTTCTCCCTCAATTTTAGTGTCCACCATGCAGTTCCATATATGCTTGGAAAGCTCTTGATTCCTACTTTCCAATGCTTCTTGAATCACCTCATTTGGAGCTCTGTAGCTCAAGTTATTCTTGTTGGAAGTATACCCCTTCAAGCTGTTGTGGTGTGTGGCGCCAACGTTAGCCTCAAAGTTAGGGGGCTAACGTTGGCGCAAACTTTTGCTTCTTCCCCATTGAATTTTCATGTGCCAACGTTAGATGGCCAGGGAGGAATTCATGTGCCAACGTTAGCCTCAAAGTTAGGGGGCTAACGTTGGCGCAAACTTTTGGTGCCCAGGGGAGAAATTTCAAGTTCCAACGTTAGCCTCCAAGTTAGGGGGCTAACGTTGGGGCTAACTTTTCAACCAAAAGTTTGTGCAAAAGTTTGATGCTAACTTTAGGTCCAGCTTCTTGCTTCCTGGTTCAATTTCACTTATTCCATTGTCCTCTCTTCACTCCTAGCCATTCCTTCTTGCTTCAACCTTTCTCCAAGCTTTCTTCACCTATCATTAATCAACCAAACTCATCAAAGCTATGCTCAAAATCATGAGATATTCATTCTTTCATAATATGCAACAAATATAGCATAAAACCTCATGAATTGGCATGAATTCATATATGGTTGGTTCAATCAAGGGAAACATGAAAATCTACTCAATTAGCTTGCTTGTAGCTCAAGAAAGTGCATAAAACCTATTGAAAACAAAGGAAAAAGGCATAGAAAAACATGACATGGTGACATGTCATCACCAGGGCAGCCTGACCTTGCCCTCTTCAATGGAGCATAACTTAAGCTAGGAAGGTCCAAATGAGATGATTCCAGTGGCATTGGAAAGTAGACATCAAGAGCTTTCTAATGATATATCATAGTTTATATTTAGGCAAAGGATTGAAGCCCAAAGTTCAGGCAACATTAAGCATAAAAAGTGAAGAACAAGCAAGTGTTTGGCAACAACTTGGACAACAACTTGGGCAACAACGCCCAAGCACCAAGTCCCACTCCCAGGAAAATGCATTGGCACGTTGCCAACGTGCTCTGAACTGGCGTGTTTGCCAGTAACGCCCACTGGGCCAGAATTGAGGTGAATGAGCCCTGCTTTTCTCTGCTCTCTTCAAAGGCCAACAATTCCTCTAATGAGCCAGCCAAATCAACAAGGACAAAGCCCATAAATCTCAACCAATCAAGGCCACAAGAATCATCTAGAATAGTTAATTTTCATTTTGTTTGTAATTTGCTTTTAATTTCATTTCAATTTGTAATTTAGTAAAGCCTATATAAAGGCCATAGTTTCATAGAATTAAGGGCGGAAAACCGTGGAGACCGGAGCTGGCTCTTAGATTTTTTTAGACTTTTTATTTTTTTATTTTTTAGGACTCTTAGACACTTTTACTTTTACACTTAGACTTTTTTTGTTTTCACTGCTTCTCAACCATTTTCTATTTTGTTTTGTTTTGGCAATTTTGAATTTGAGTTTTCAAGAACTTCTTCTTCATTCTTCATTACTATTCTCTACTGAATTTTAATGTTTACTTTTGCATTTGTTGTTGAATTTAGAGCTATGATTCATTAAACCCCATTTTCATTAGGGGGGAGCTCTGTTTATTTGAATGGATTGATAACTTTTCTTTTCCTTCTCAATTCAACGTGGTTCATCCAAGAGGAAACTCTTGCTCTTCACAGATTCAATCACCATCGAGAGAGGGATTAATCTATATGAATTATGTGGTGAACTTGAGAAAGGAGCTACATAATTCAGTTTAGAGTTCATCCTTTCATGATTTCCTTGATCAATACACTTTGGTTGGTATGTGAGATGTAACCTCCCTTAGTTGAGATTCTGGAAGTTGTGTGGCTTGGATTAGAAATTGAACTTCATCTCTTCTCATGAACAATTAGATCACGAGAGTGGAAATTGGTTGTGTTGAGAGAAATTGAGTTACCAAGAGATTGTGACTCAATTACCCACAAACTGCCATGGATCTATACTCATGATTGAGAAGGAATTGATCAACATCAATTCATGAGAATTTGCATCTCTAATCCCTAATGATCTTTTCCATCATTAATTCTCATTTCTTTTGCTTTTTAGTTCTTTGCATACCCATTACCTAATTCCCTTCTACATTCTTGCAATTTATTATTCTTGTCATTTACATTCTGTTTCTCTATTTCTTGCTATTTACTCTTATGCTCTTTAAAATTCTGCAATCTTTACTTTCTTGCAATTTATCTTTAATGTCATTTAAGTTTCTTGCATTTTAAGTTTCAGTTATTTACTTTCATCTTCTTTCTCTCTTCTAGTTTTTTAAATTCCTTGCCATTAAAATTTTTGCAATCATGTTCAAAAATCACAAATCTCATGAAATCAAAACCATGTTTGCTTGACTAAATCTACCATTTAACTAAAGTTGCTTAATCTACCAATCTCCGTGGGATCGACCTCATTCTTAGTGAGTTTTATTACTTGATACGACCCGGTATACTTGCCGGTAATTACGTGAAATTAATTTTTAACGTATCACCCTCGTTCTTTAAATGACGCTATCCCGAGGAGGAAACGTAAAAGCGAGCCGTAATGGCCTCATCTTTGGGAAGCTCCTCCGTTTATTTTTTTTTTCACAGCTTTTTCCCGGATTTTTTTTTCCGGTTTTTTTCTAGTTTTTTTTTTTTTTCTGCTGACCCTCATTCTTTAAATGACGCTATCCCGAGGAGGACACCTAAAGGCGAGCCGTAATGGCCTCATTTTTGGCAAGCTCCTCCGGTTTTTTTCCACAGTTTTTTTCCCGGATTTTTTTTTCCGGTTTGTTTTTTTTTCCGATTTTTTCCTTTTTTTTTTACGTTCTGCTGACCCTCGTTCTTTAAATGACACTATCCCGAGGAGGACACCTAAAGGCGAGCCGTAATGGCCTCATTTTTGGCAAGCACCTCCGGTTTTTTTTCACAGTTTTTTTCCCGGATTTTTTTTCCGGTTTGTTTTTTTCCGGTTTTTCCTTTTTTTTTTTTTTTTTTACGTTCTGCTGACACTCATTCTTTAAATGACGCTATTCCGAGGAGGACACTTAAAGGCGAGCCGTAATGGCCTCATTTTTGGCAAGCTCCTCCGTTTTTTTCACAATTTTTTCCCGGATTTTTTTTCCGGTTAGTTTTTTTTTCGGTTTTTTCCAATTTTTTTTTTTTACGTTCCGCTGACCCTCATTCTTTAAACGACGCTATCTCGAAGAGGACACTTAAAGGCGAGCCGTAATGGCTTCATTTTTGGCAAGCTCCTCCGGTTTTTTTTTCACAGTTTCTTTCCCGGATTTTTTTTTCGGTTTGTTTTTTCCGGTTTTTTCCTTTTTTTTTTTTTTTTTACGTTGTGCTGACCCTCGTTCTTTAAATGACGCTATCCCGAGGAGGAAACGTAAAAGCGAGCCGTAATGGCCTTATCTTTGGGAAGCTCCTCCGGTTTTTTTTTCACAGTTTTTTCCCGGATTTTTTTTTCCAGTTTTTTTCCCTTTTTGTTTTTTTTACGTTCTGCTGACCCTCATTCTTTAAATGACGCTATCCCGAGGAGGACACTTAAAGGCGAGCCGTAATGGCCTCATTTTTGGCAAGCTCCTCCGGTTTTTTTCACAGCTTTTTTCCCGGATTTTTTTTCCAGTTAGTTTTTTTCCGATTTTTTCCATTTTTTTTATTTTTACGTTCTGCTGACCCTCATTCTTTAAATGATGCTATCCCGACGAGGACACTTAAAGGCGGGCCGTAATGGGCTCATTTTTGGCAAGCTCCTCCGATTTTTTTCACAGTTTTTCCCAGATTTTTTTTCCGGTATTTTCCTTTTTTTTTTTTTAACGTTGTGCTGACCCTCGTTCTTTAAATGACGCTATCCCGAGGAGGAAACGTAAAAGCGAGCCGTAATGGCCTCATCTTTGGGAAGCTCTTACGGTTTTTTTTTCACAATTTTTTCCCGGATTTTTTTTTCCAGTTATTTTCCTTTTTTTTTCTACGTTCTGCTGATTCTCGTTCTTTAAATGACGCTATCCCGAGGAGGACACCTAAAGGCGAGCTGTAATGGCCTCATCTTTGGCAAGCTCCTCCGGTTTTTTTTCACAGTTTTTTTCCCGAATTTTTTTTCCTGTTTTTTCCAGTTTTTTTTTCTTTTTTTTTTCTGCTGACCCTCGTTCTTTAAATGACGCTATCCCGAGGAGGACACCTAAAGGCGAGCCGTAATGGCCTCATCTTTAGCAAGCTCCTTCAGTTTTTTTTTTCATAATTATTTTCCCGAATTTTTTTCCGTTTTTTTTTTCAATTTTTTTAGTTTTTATTTTATTATTTATTTATTTATTTTTTTTTTTACATTCTGCTGACCCCCGTTCTTTAAATGACGCTATCCCGAGGAGGACACCTAAAGGCGAGCCGTAATGGCCTCATCTTTGGCAAGCTCCTCCGGTTTTTTTCACAGATTTTTTCCGGTTTGTTTTTTTCCGGTTTTTTCCAGTTTTTTTTTTTAACGTTGTGCTGACCCTCGTTCTTTAAATGACGCTATCCCGAGGAGGAAACGTAAAAGCGAGCCGTAATGGCCTCATCTTTGGGAAGTTCCTCCGGTTTTTTTTTCACAGTTTTTTCCCGGATTTTTTTTCCGGTTTTTTTCCTTTTCCTTTTTTTTTTTTTTTACATTCTGCTGACCCCCGTTCTTTAAATGACGCTATCCCGAGGAGGACACCTAAAGGCGAGCCGTAATGGCCTCATCTTTGGCAAGCTCCTTCGGTTTTTTTCACAGTTTTTTTCAAGATTTTTTTCCAGTTTTTTCCTTTTTTTTTTACGTTGTGCTGACCCTCCTTCTTTAAATGACGCTATCCCGAGGAGGACACATAAAAGCGAGCCGTAATGGCCGTATTTTTGGCAAGCTCCTCCGATTTTTTTTCACAATTTTTTCCAGGATTTTTTTACGGTTTTTTTCCAGTTTTTTTTTTTTTTTTTTTTAACGTTCTGCTGACCCTCATTTTTTAAATGACGCTATCCCGAGGAGGACACCTAAAGGCGAGCCGTAATGGCCTCATTTTTGGCAAGCTCCTCCGGTTTTTTTCACAGTTTTTTTCCCGAATTTTTTTTCCGGTTTGTTTTTTTCCGGTTTTTTCCATTTTTTTTCTATTCTACTGACCCTCGTTCTTTAAATGACGCTATCCCGAGGTGGACACCTAAAGGCGAGCCGTAATGGCCTCATTTTTGGCAAGCTCCTCCGGTTTTTTTTCACAGTTTTTTTCCCGGATTTTTTTTCCGGTTTGTTTTTTTTCTGGTTTTTTCCTTTTTTTTATTTTTTTATTTTTTATTTTTTACGTTGTGCTGACCCTCGTTCTTTAAATGACGCTATCCCGAGGAGAAAACGTAAAAGCGAGCCGTAATGGCCTCATCTTTGGGAAGCTCCTCCGTTTTTTTTTTCACAGTTTTTTCCCGGATTTTTTTTCCGGTTTTTTTCCAGTTTTTTTTTTCTGCTGACCCTCATTCTTTAAATGACGCTATCACGAGGAGGACACCTAAAGGCGAGCCGTAATGGTCTCATTTTTGGCAAGCTCCTCCTGTTTTTTTCCACAGTTTTTTTCCCGGTCCTTTTTTTTTCGGTTTGTTTTTTTTCCGGTTTTTTCCATTTTTTTTTATGTTCTGCAGACCCTCGTTCTTTAAATGACGCTATCCCGAGGTGGACACCTAAAGGCGAGCCATAATGCCCTCGTTTTTGGCAAGCTCTTTCGGTTTTTTTTCACAGTTTTTTTCCCAAATTTTTTTTCTGGTCTGCTTTTTTTCCGGTTTTTTCCTTTTCTTTTTATTTTTTTATTTTTTTTTTACGTTGTGCCGACCCTCGTTCTTTAAATGACGCTATCCCGAGGAAGAAATCTAAAAGCGAGCCGTAATGACCTCATCTTTGGGAAGCTCCTCCGTTTTTTTTTTTCAAAGTTTTTTCCCGGATTTTTTTACGATTTTTTCCAGTTTTTTTTTTTTCTGCTGACCCTCATTCTTTAAAAGACGCTATCCCGAGGAGGACACCTAAAGGCGAGCCGTAATGGCCTCATTTTTGGCAAGCTCCTCCGGTTTTTTTTCACAATTTTTTTCCCGGATTTTTTTTTCCGGTTAGTTTTTTTCGGTTTTTTCCTTTTTTTTTTTTTACGTTGTGCTGACCCTCGTTCTTTAAATGACGCTTTCCCGAGGAGGAAACGTAAAAGCGAGCCGTAATGGCCTCATCTTTGGGAAGCTCCTCCGGTTTTTTTTTCACAGTTTTTTCCCGGGTTTTTTTTTTTTTTTTTACGTACTGCTGACCCTCATTCTTTAAATGACGCTATCCCGACGAGGACACTTAAAGGCGAGCCGTAATGGCCTAATTTTTGGCAAGCTCCTCCGGTTTTTTTTCACAGTTTTTTTCCCAGATTTTTTTCTGGTTAGCTTTTTTCCGGTTTTTTCCATTTTTTTTTACCTTCTACTGACCCTCGTTCTTTAAATGACGCTATCCCGAGGAGGACACCTAAAGGCGAGCCGTAATGGCCTCATCTTTGGAAAGCTCCTCCGGTTTTTTTTCACAGTTTTTTTCCCGAATTTTTTTTCCTTTTTTTTCCAGTTTTTTTTCTTTTTTTTTTTCTGCTGACCCTCGTTCTTTAAATGACGCTATCCCGAGGAGGACACCTAAAGGCAAGCCGTAATGGCCTCAACTTTGGCAAGCTCCTCCAGTTTTTTTTTTCACAGTTTTTTTCCCGAATTTTTTTCCGGTTTTTTTTTTCAATTTTTTCCTTTTTTTTTTTTTTTTTTTTTACATTTTGCTGACCCCCGTTCTTTAAATGATGCTATCCCGAGGAGGACACCTAAAGGCGAGCCGTAATGGCCTCATCTTTGGCAAGCTCCTCCGATTTTTTCACAGTTTTTTTCGGTTTGTTTTTTTCCAGTTTTTTTTCAGGCTTTTTTTTTCCATTTTTTTTTTACGTTCTGCTGACCCTCGTTCTTTAAATGACGCTATTTCGAGGAGGACACCTAAAGGCGAGCCGTAATGGCCTCATCTTTGGCAAGTTCCTCCGGTTTTTTTCACAGTTTTTTTCCCGAATTTTTTTCCGATTTATTTTTTTCCGGTTTTTTCCAGTTTTTTTTCTTTTTTTTCTGCTGACCCTCGTTCTTTAAATGACGCTATCCCGAGGGGGACACCTAAAGGCGAGCCATAATGGCCTCATCTTTGGCAAGCTCCTCCGGTTTTTTTCATAGTTTTTTCCCAAATTTTTTTTCCTTTTTTTCCAGTTTTTTTTTTCTGCTGACCCTCGTTCTTTAAATGACGCTATCCCGAGGAGGACACCTAAAGGCGAGCCGTAATGGCCTCATTTTTGGCAAGCTCCTCCGGTTTTTTTTCACAGTTTTTTTCCCGGATTTTTTTCCGGTTAGTTTTTTTTGGTTTTTTCCTTTTTTTTTTTTTTTTACGTTGTGCTGACCCTCGTTCTTTAAATGACGCTTTCCCGAGGAGGAAACGTAAAAGCGAGCCGTAATGGCCTCATCTTTGGGAAGCTCCTCCGGTTTTTTTTCACAGTTTTTTCCCGGATTTTTTTTCCGGTTTTTTTCCATTTTTTTTACGTTCTGCTGACCCTCATTCTTTAAATGACGCTATCCCGAGGAGGACACTTAAACGCAAGCCGTAATGGCCTCATTTTTGGCAAGCTCCTCCGGTTTTTTTTCACAGTTTTTTTCCCGGATTTTTTTCCGGTTAGTTTTTTTTGGTTTTTTCCTTTTTTTTTTTACGTTGTGCTGACCCTCGTTCTTTAAATGACGCTTTCCCGAGGAGGAAACGTAAAAGCGAGCCGTAATGGCCTCATCTTTGGGAAGCTCCTCCGGTTTTTTTTTCACAGTTTTTTCCCGGGTTTTTTTTTTTTTTTTACGTTCTGCTGACCCTCATTCTTTAAATGACGCTATCCCGAGGAGGACACTTAAAGGCGAGCCGTAATGGCCTCATTTTTGGCAAGCTCCTCCGGATTTTTTTCACAGTTTTTTTCCAGGATTTTTTTTTCCGGTTATTTTTTTCCGGTTTTTTCCTTTTTTTTTTATACGTTCTGCTGACCCTCGTTCTTTAAATGACGCTATCCCAAGGACGACACCTAAAGGCGAGCCGTAATGGCCTCATCTTTGGCAAGCTCCTCCGATTTTTTCACAGTTTTTTTCCGATTTGTGTTTTTCCAGTTTTTTTTCAGGCTTTTTTTTTTCATTTTTTTTTACGTTCTGCTGACCCTCGTTCTTTAAATGTCGCTATTTCGAGGAGGACACCTAAAGGCGAGCCGTAATGGCCTCATCTTTGCCAAGCTCCTCCGGTTTTTTTCACAGTTTTTTTCCCGAATTTTTTTCCGATTTATTTTTTTCCGGATTTTTCCAGTTTTTTTTTCTTTTTTTTTCTGCTGACCCTCGTTCTTTAAATGACGCTATCCCGAGGAGGACACCTAAAGGCGAGCCGTAATGGCCTCATCTTTGGCAAGCTCCTCCGGTTTTTTTCATAGTTTTTTCCCAAATTTTTTTTCCTTTTTTTCCAGTTTTTTTTCTTTTTTTTTCTACTGACCCTCGTTCTTTAAATGACGCTATCCCGAGGAGGACACCTAAAGGCGAGCCGTAATGGCGTCATCTTTGGCAAGCTCCTCCAGTTTTTTTCACAGTTTTTTTCCCATATTTTTTTTTCCGGTTTGTTTTTTTCCGGTTTTTTCCAGTGTTTTTTTCTTTTTTTTTTCTGCTGACCCTCGTTCTTTAAATGACGCTATCCGGAGGAGGACACCTAAAGGCGAGCCGTAATGGCCTCATCTTTGGCAAGGTCCTCAGGTTTTTTTTCATTGTTTTTTCCCGAATTTTTTTTCCTTTTTTTTCCAGTTTTTTTTTTCTTTTTTTTTTCTGCTGACCCTCGTTCTTTAAATGACGCTATCCCGAGGAGGACACCTAAAGGCGAGCCGTAATGGCCTCATCTTTGGCAAGCTCCTCCAGTTTTTTTTTCACAGTTTTTTTCTGAATTTTTTTCCGGTTTTTTTTCGATATTTTCCATTTTTTTTTCATTCTGCTGACCCCCGTTCTTTAAATGATGCTATCCCGAGGAGGACACCTAAAGGCGAGCCATAATGGCCTCATCTTTGGCAAGCTCCTCCGATTTTTTCACAGTTTTTTTCGGGTTTGTTTTTTTCCAGTTTTTTCCAGGTTTTTTTTTTTTATACGTTCTGCTGACCCTCGTTCTTTAAATGACGCTATCCCGGGGAGGACACCTAAAGGCGAGCCGTAATGGCCTCATCTTTGGCAAGCTCCTCCAGTTTTTTTTCACAGTTTTTTTCTCGGATTTTTTTTCCGGTAAGTTTTTTTCCGGTTTTTTCCATTTTTTTTTACGTTCTGCAGACCCTCATTCTTTAAATGACGCTATCCCGAGGAGGACACCTAAAGGCGAGCCGTAATGGCCTCATCTTTGGAAAGCTCCTCCGGTTTTTTTTCACAGTTTTTTTCCCGAATTTTTTTTCCTTTTTTTTCCAGTTTTTTTTCTTTTTTTTCTGCTGACCCTCGTTCTTTAAATGACGCTATCCCGAGGAGGACACCTAAAGGCAAGCCGTAATGGCCTCATCTTTCGCTAGCTCCTCCAGTTTTTTTTTCACAGTTTTTTTCCCGAATTTTTTTCCGGTTTTTTTTTTATATTTTCCATTTTTTTTTCATTCTGCTGACCCCCGTTCTTTAAATGATGCTATCCCGAGGAGGACACCTAAAGGCGAGCCGTAATGGCCTCATCTTTGGCAAGCTCCTCCGATTTTTTCACAGTTTTTTTCCGATTTGTTTTTTTCCAGTTTTTTTTCAGGCTTTTTTTTTCCATTTTTTTTTTACGTTCTGCTGACCCTCGTTCTTTAAATGTCGCTATTTCGAGGAGGAATCCTAAAGGCGAGCCGTAATGGCCTCATCTTTGCCAAGCTCCTCCGGTTTTTTTCACAGTTTTTTTCCCGAATTTTTTTCCGATTTATTTTTTTTCGGTTTTTTCCAGTTTTTTTTTCTTTTTTTTTCTGCTGACCCTCGTTCTTTAAATGACGCTATCCCGAGGAGGACACCTAAAGGCGAGCCGTAATGGCCTCATCTTTGGCAAGCTCCTCCGGTTTTTTTCATAGTTTTTTCCCAATTTTTTTTCCTTTTTTTCCAGTTTTTTTTCTTTTTTTTTCTACTGACCCTCGTTCTTTAAATGACGCTATCCCGAGGAGGACACCTAAAGGCGAGCCGTAATGGCGTCATCTTTGGCAAGCTCCTCCAGTTTTTTTCACAGTTTTTTCCCATATTTTTTTTTCCGGTTTGTTTTTTTCCGGTTTTTTCCAGTTTTTTTTTCTTTTTTTTTCTGCTGACCCTCGTTCTTTAAATGACGCTATCCGGAGGAGGACACCTAAAGGCGAGCCGTAATGGCCTCATCTTTGGCAAGGTCCTCCGGTTTTTTTTCATAGTTTTTTCCCGAATTTTTTTTCCTTTTTTTTCCAGTTTTTATTTTCTTTTTTTTTTTCTGCTGACCCTCGTTCTTTAAATGACGCTATCCCGAGGAGGACACCTAAAGGCGAGCCGTAATGGCCTCATCTTTGGCAAGCTCCTCCAGTTTTTTTTTCACAGTTTTTTTCTGAATTTTTTTCCGGTTTTTTTTCGATATTTTCCATTTTTTTTTTCATTCTGCTGACCCCCGTTCTTTAAATGATGCTATCCCGAGGAGGACACCTAAAGGCGAGCCATAATGGCCTCATCTTTGGCAAGTTCCTCCGATTTTTTCACAGTTTTTTTCGGGTTTGTTTTTTTCCAGTTTTTTCCAGGTTTTTTTTTTTTATACGTTCTGCTGACCCTCGTTCTTTAAATGACGCTATCCCGGGGAGGACACCTAAAGGCGAGCCGTAATGGCCTCATCTTTGGCAAGCTCCTCCAGTTTTTTTTCACAGTTTTTTTCTCGGATTTTTTTTCCGGTATGTTTTTTTCCGGTTTTTTCCATTTTTTTTTACGTTCTGCAGACCCTCATTCTTTAAATGACGCTATCCCGAGGAGGACACCTAAAGGCGAGCCGTAATGGCCTCATCTTTGGAAAGCTCCTCCGGTTTTTTTTCACAGTTTTTTTCCCGAATTTTTTTTCCTTTTTTTTCCAGTTTTTTTTCTTTTTTTCTGCTGACCCTCGTTCTTTAAATGACGCTATCCCGAGGAGGACACCTAAAGGCAAGCCGTAATGGCCTCATCTTTCGCAAGCTCCTCCAGTTTTTTTTTCACAGTTTTTTTCCCGAATTTTTTTCCGGTTTTTTTTTTCGATTTTTTCCTTTTTATTTTTTTTTTTTACATTTTGCTGACCCCTGTTCTTTAAATGATGCTATCCCGAGGAGGACACCTAAAGGCGAGCCGTAATGGCCTCATCTTTGGCAAGCTCCTCCGATTTTTTCACAGTTTTTTTCCGGTTTGTTTTTTTGCAGCTTTTTTTTCAGGCTTTTTTTTTTCCATTTTTTTTTACGTTCTGCTGACCCTCGTTCTTTAAATGACGCTATTTCGAGGAGGACACCTAAAGGCGAGCCATAATGGCCTCATCTTTGGCAAGTTCCTCCGGTTTTTTTCACAGTTTTTTTCCCGAATTTTTTTCCGATTTATTTTTTTCCGGTTTTTTCCAGTTTTTTTTCTTTTTTTTTCTACTGACCCTCGTTCTTTAAATGACGCTATCCCGAGGAGGACACCTAAAGGCGAGCCGTAATGGCGTCATCTTTGGCAAGCTCCACCAGTTTTTTTCACAGTTTTTTTCCCATATTTTTTTTCCGGTTTGTTTTTTTCCGATTTTTTCCAGTTTTTTTTCTTTTTTTTTTCTGCTGACCCTCGTTCTTTAAATGACGCTATCCGGAGGAGGACACCTAAAGGCGAGCCGTAATGGCCTCATCTTTGGCAAGGTCCTCCGGTTTTTTTTCATAGTTTTTTCCCGAATTTTTTTTCCTTTTTTTTCCAGTTTTTGTTTTCTTTTTTTTTTCTGCTGACCCTCGTTCTTTAAATGACGCTATCCCGAGGAGGACACCTAAAGGCGAGCCGTAATGGCCTCATCTTTGGCAAGCTCCTCCAGTTTTTTTTTCACAGTTTTTTTCTGAATTTTTTTCTGGTTTTTTTTCGATATTTTCCATTTTTTTTTCATTCTGCTGACCCCCGTTCTTTAAATGATGCTATCCCGAGTAGGACACCTAAAGGCGAGCCATAATGGCCTTATCTTTGGCAAGCTCCTCCGATTTTTTCACAGTTTTTTTCGGGTTTGTTTTTTTCCAGTTTTTTCCAGGTTTTTTTTTTTTTATACGTTCTGCTGACCCTCGTTCTTTAAATGACGCTATCCCGGGGAGGACACCTAAAGGCGAGCAGTAATGGCCTCATCTTTGGCAAGCTCCTCCAGTTTTTTTTCACAGTTTTTTTCTCGGATTTTTTTTTCGGTTTTTTCCATTTTTTTTTACGTTCTGCAGACCCTCATTCTTTAAATGACGCTATCCCGAGGAGGACACCTAAAGGCGAGCCGTAATGGCCTCATCTTTGGAAAGCTCCTCCGGTTTTTTTTCACAGTTTTTTTCCCGAATTTTTTTTCCTTTTTTTTCTAGTTTTTTTTCTTTTTTTTCTGCTGACCCTCGTTCTTTAAATGACGCTATCCCGAGGAGGACACCTAAAGGCAAGCCGTAATGGCCTCATCTTTGGCAAGCTCCTCCAGTTTTTTTTTCACAGTTTTTTTCCCGAATGTTTTTCCTGATTTTTTTTTTGATTTTTCCTTTTTTTTTTTTTTTTACATTTTGCTGACCCCTGTTCTTTAAATGATGCTATCCCGAGGAGGACACCTAAAGATGAGCCGTAATGGCCTCATCTTTGGCAAGCTCCTCCGATTTTTTCACAGTTTTTTTCCGGTTTGTTTTTTTCCAGCTTTTTTTTCAGGCTTTTTTTTTCCATTTTTTTTACGTTCTGCTGACCCTCGTTCTTTAAATGACGCTATTTCGAGGAGGACACCTAAAGGCGAGCCGTAATGGCCTCATCTTTGGCAAGTTCCTCCGGTTTTTTTCACAGTTTTTTTCCCGAATTTTTTCCTTTTTTTTCCAGTTTTTTTTTCTTTTTTTTTTCTGCTGACCCTCGTTCTTTAAATGACGCTATCCCGAGGAGGACACCTAAAGGCGAGCCGTAATGGCCTCATCTTTGGCAAGCTTCTCCAGTTTTTTTTTCACAGTTTTTTTCCCTAATTTTTTTCCGGTTTTTTTTTTCGATATTTTCCATTTTTTTTTCATTCTGCTGACCCCCGTTCTTTAAATGATGCTATCCCGAGGAGGACACCTAAAGGCGAGCCGTAATGGCCTCATCTTTGGCAAGCTCCTCTGATTTTTTCACAGTTTTTTTCCGATTTGTTTTTTTCCAGTTTTTTCCTGGTTTTTTTTTATACGTTCTGCTGACCCTCGTTCTTTAAATGACGCTATCCCGAGGAGGACACCTAAAGGCGAGCCGTAATGGCCTCATCTTTGGCAAGCTCCTCCAGTTTTTTTCACAGTTTTTCTCCCATATTTTTTTTTCCGGATTGTTTTTTTCCGGTTTTTTCCAGTTTTTTTTTCTTTTTTTTTTCTGCTGACCCTCGTTCTTTAAATGACGCTATCCGGAGGAGGACACCTAAAGGCGACCCGTAATGGCCTCATCTTTGGCAAGGTCCTCCGGTTTTTTTTTCATAGTTTTTTCCCGAATTTTTTTTCCTTTTTTTTCCAGTTTTTTTTTTCTTTTTTTTTTCTGCTGACCCTCGTTCTTTAAATGACGCTATCCTGAAGAGGACACCTAAAGGCGAGCCTTAATGACCTCATCTTTGGCAAGATCCTCCAGTTTTTTTTTTCACAGTTTTTTTTCTGAATTTTTTTCCGGTTTTTTTTCGATATTTTCCATTTTTTTTCATTCTGCTGACCCCCGTTCTTTAAATGATGCTATCCCGAGGAGGACACCTAAAGGCGAGCCATAATGGCCTCATCTTTGGCAAGCTCCTCCGATTTTTTCACTTTTTTTTTCGGGTTTGTTTTTTTCCAGTTTTTTCCAGGTTTTTTTTTTTTATACGTTCTGCTGACCTTCGTTCTTTAAATGACGCTATCCCGGGGAGGACACCTAAAGGCGAGCCGTAATGGCCTCATCTTTGGCAAGCTCCTCCAGTTTTTTTTCATAGTTTTTTTCCCGGATTTTTTTTCCGGTTTTTTCCATTTTTTTTTTACGTTCTGCAGACCCTCATTCTTTAAATGACGCTATCCCGAGGAGGACACTTAAAGGCGAGCCGTAATGGCCTCATTTTTGGCAAGCTCCTCCAGTTTTTTTTCACAGTTTTTTTCCCGGATTTTTTTTCCGGTTTGTTTTTTTCCGGTTTTTTCCATTTTTTTTTTGCATTGTGCTGACCCTCGTTCTTTAAATGACGCTATCCCGAGAAGGAAACGTAAAAGCGAGCCGTAATGGCCTCATCTTTGGGAAGCTCCTCCGGTTTTATTTTCACAGTTTTTTCCCGGATTTTTTTCTGATTTTTTTCCTTTATTTTTTTTTACGTTGTGCTGACCCTCGTTCTTTAAATGACGCTATCCCGAGGAGGACACCTAAAAGTGAGCCGTAATGGCCTCATCTTTGGCAAGCTCCTCCGATTTTTTTTCACAGTTTTTTCCAGGATTTTTTTCCGGTTTTTTTCCTTTTTTTTTTTTTTTTTTTTTATGTTCTGCTGACCCTCATTCCTTAAATGATGCTATCCCGAGGAGGACACTTAAAGGCGAGCCGTAATGGCCTCATTTTTGGAAAGCTCCTCCGGTTTTTTTTCACAGTTTTTTTCCTGTTTTTTCCATTTTTTTTTACGTTCTGCTGACCCTCATTCTTTAAATGTCACTATCCCGAGGAGGACACTTAAAGGCGAGCCGTAATGGCCTCATTTTTGGCAAGCTCCTCCGTATTTTTTTCACATTTTTTTTCCTGGATTTTTTTTTCCGTTTATTTTTTCCGGTTTTTTCCTTTTTTTTTTTTTTATACGTTCTGCTGACCCTCGTTCTTTAAATGACGTTATCCCGAGGAGGACACCTAAAGGCGAGCCGTAATGGCCTCATCTTTGGCAAGCTCCTCCAGTTTTTTTTCACAGTTTTTTCTTTTCGAATTTTTTTCCGGTTTTTTTCGATATTTTCCATTTTTTTTTCATTCTGCTGACCCCCGTTCTTTAAATGATGCTATCCCGAGGAGGACACCTAAAGGCGAGCCATAATGGCCTCATCTTTGGCAAGCTCCTCCGATTTTTTCACTGTTTTTTTCCGGTTTGTTTTTTTCCAGTTTTTTTCAGGCTTTTTTTTCCTTTTTTTTTTTTTACGTTCTGCTGACCCTCGTTCTTTAAATGACGCTATTTCGAGGAGGACACCTAAAGGCGAGCCGTAATGGCCTCATCTTTGGCAAGCTCCTCCAATTTTTTTCGCAGTTTTTTTCCCGAATTTTTTTCCGATTTATTTTTTTCCAGTTTTTTCCAGTTTTTTTTTCTTTTTTTTTCTGCTGACCCTTGTTCTTCAAATGACGCTATCCCGAGGAGGACACCTAAAGGCGAGCCATAATGGCCTCATCTTTGGCAAGCTCCTCCGGTTTTTTTCATAGTTTTTTCCCGAATTTTTTTCCCTTTTTTTTCCAGTTTTTTTTCTTTTTTTTCTGCTGACCCTCGTTCTTTAAATGACGCTATCCCGAGGAGGACACCTAAAGGCGAGCCGTAATGGCCTCATCTTTGGCAAGCTCCTCCAGTTTTTTTTTTCACAGTTTTTTTCCCTAATTTTTTTTCCGGTTTTTTTTTCGATATTTTCCATTTTTTTTTCATTCTGCTGACCCTCGTTCTTTAAATGATGCTATCCCGAGGAGGACACCTAAGGGCGAGCCGTAATGGCCTCATCTTTGGCAAGCTCCTCTGATTTTTTCACAGTTTTTTTCCGATTTGTTTTTTTCCAGTTTTTTCCAGTTTTTTTTTTTTTTTTTTTTTTTTTTTTTTTTTTTTTTTTTTTACGTTCTGCTGACCCTCGATCTTTAAATGATGCTATCCCGAGGAGGACACCTAAAGGCGAGCCGTAATGGCCTCATCTTTGGCAAGCTCCTCCAGTTTTTTTCACAGTTTTTTTCCCATATTTTTTTTCCGGTTTGTTTTTTTCCGGTTTTTTCCAGTTTTTTTTTCTTTTTTTTTTCTGCTGACCCTCGTTCTTTAAATGACGCTATCCGGAGGAGGACACCTAAAGGCGAGCCGTAATGGCCTCATCTTTGGCAAGCTCCTCCGGTTTTTTTTCATAGTTTTTTCCCGAATTTTTTTTCCTTTTTTTTCCAGTTTTTTTTTCTTTTTTTTTTTCTGCTGACCCTCGTTCTTTAAATGACGCTATCCCGAGGAGGACACCTAAAGGCGAGCCGTAATGGCCTCATCTTTGGCAAGCTCCTCCAGTTTTTTTTTTCACAGTTTTTTTTCCGAATTTTTTTCCGGTTTTTTTTCGATATTTTCCATTTTTTTTTCATTCTACTGACCCCCGTTCTTTAAATGATGCTATCCCGAGGAGGACACCTAAAGGCGAGCCATAATGGCCTCATCTTTGGCAAGCTCCTCCGATTTTTTCACAGTTTTTTTCCGGTTTGTTTTTTTCCAGTTTTTTCCAGGTTTTTTTTTATACGTTCTACTGACCCTCGTTCTTTAAATGATGCTATCCCGAGGAGGACACCTAAAGGCGAGCCGTAATGGCCTCATCTTTGGGAAGCTCCTCTAGTTTTTTTCACAGTTTTTTTCCCATATTTTTTTTCCAGTTTTTTTTTTCGTTTTTTTTAACGTTTTGCTGACCTTCGTTCTTTAAATGACGCTATCCCGAGGATGACACCTAAAGGCGAGCCGTAATGGTCTCATTTTTGGCAAGCTCCTCCGGTTTTTTTTCACAGTTTTTTCCCCGTTTTTTCCGTGCTGTCATCCACGTTTGGCTCAAAGTTTGAGGTCAAACTTGAGCTCAAACGTGGCTCCTCCCTTGCACTCTTTTGGCCAACGTTTGGCCCAACGTTTGAGGCAAACGTTGGCGCAAACGTGGCTCAATTAAACCTTCAATCAGGGACTCTTCTTTATGCTAAAATGGCGCCAACGTTTGACCTCAAGTTTGAGGCAAACGTTGGCGCAAGCTTTTTGTCCTCCTGGGTGAAATTCTTCAAGCCATCGTTTGACCTCAAGTTTGAGGCAAACGTTGGCGCAAGGTTTTGGCCTCCCTGGGTGATGTTTTTGCCTTTCCTCACGTTTGAGCTTAAGTTTGAGGCAAACTTTAGCTCAAACGTGAGTCCTCCTTCTTGCCATTGCCATCTTCTTTTCTTCAACCTTCTTCAAAGCTTTTTCACCTATCATCAATCAATCAAAAGTATCAAAGCTATGCTCAAAATCATGAGGTTGTTTCTCTTTCATAATATATGACAATTATAGCACCAAATCTCATGAAAATGCATCAATTTATCCACGGTTGATTGAATCAAAGGAAACATGAAATTCTACCCAATTGGCTTACTTATGGCTCAAGAAAGTATATAAAATCAATTGAAAACAAAAGAAAAAGACTATGAAACTAGGCTAAGATGACTTGTCATCACTGCTGACCCTCGTTCTTTAAATGACGCTATCCCGAGGACGACACCTAAAGGCGAGCCGTAATGGCCTCATCTTTGGAAAGCTCCTCCGGTTTTTTTCACAGTTTTTTTTTCCGTTTTTTTCCAGGTTTTTTTTTTTTTTTTTAACATTCTACTGACCCTCATTCTTTAAATGACGCTATCCCGAGGAGGACACTTAAAGGCGAGCCGTAATGGCCTCATTTTTGGCAAGCTCCTCCAGTTTTTTTTCACAGTATATTTCCCAGATTTTTTTCCGGTTTTTTCCATTTTTTTTTACGTTCTGCTGACCCTCGTTCTTTAAATGACGCTATCCCGAGGAGGACACCTAAAGGCGAGCCGTAATGGCCTCATCTTTGGCAAGCTCCTCCGGTTTTTTTCACAGTTTTTTTCCCGAATTTTTTTTCCGTTTTTTTCCAGTTTTTTTTTCTTTTTTTCTTCTGCTGACCCTCGTTCTTTAAATGACGCTATCCCGAGGAGGACACCTAAAGGCGAGCCGTAATGGCCTCATCTTTGGCAAGCTCCTCCAGTTTTTTTTCACAGTTTTTTTCCTGAATTTTTTTCCGGTTTTGTTTTTCGATTTTTTCCAGTTTTTTTTTTTTTTTTTTTTTTTTTTTTTACATTCTGCTGACCCCGTTCTTTAAATGACGCTATTCCGAGGAGGACACCTAAAGGCGAGCCGTAATGGCCTCATCTTTGGCAAGCTCCTCCGATTTTTTTCACAGTTTTTTTTTGGTTTTTTTTTTCAGTTTTTTCCAGTTTTTTTTTAACGTTGTGCTGATCCTCGTTCTTTAAATGACGCTATCTCGACGAGGAAACGTAAAAGCGAGCCGTAATGGCCTCATCTTTGGGAAGCTCCTCCGATTTTTTTTTCACAGTTTTTTTCCGGATTTTTTCCTTTTTTTTTTTTTTTACGTTCTGCTGACCCTCATTCTTTAAATGATGCTATCTCGAGGAGGACAATTAAAGGCGAGCCGTAATGGCCACATTTTTGGCAAGCTCCTCCGGTTTTTTTTCACAGTTTTTTTCCCGGATTTTTTTCCGGTTAGTTTTTTTTTTTTTTTTTTTTTTTTTTACGTTCTGCTGACCTTTCATTCTTTAAATGACGCTATCCCGAGGAGGACACTTAAAGGCGAGCCGTAATGGTCTCATTTTTGGGAAGCTCCTCCAGTTTTTTTTCACAGTTTTTTTCCCGGATTTTTTTCCGGTTGGTTTTTTCCGGTTGGTTTTTTCCGGTTTTTTCCATTTTTTTTTTTACGTTCTGCTGACCCTCATTCTTTAAATGACGCTATCCCGAGGAGGACACTTAAAGGCGAGCCGTAGTGGCCACATTTTTGGCAAGCTCCTCCAGTTTTTTTCACAGTTTTTTTCCCGGATTTTTTTTTCCGGTATGTTT
Organism: Arachis hypogaea; assembly: GCF_003086295.3. Lineage (NCBI taxonomy): Eukaryota > Viridiplantae > Streptophyta > Magnoliopsida > Fabales > Fabaceae > Arachis > Arachis hypogaea. The sequence continues at coordinate 77,802,235 of NC_092046.1, read as the reverse complement.
TTTCCGGTTTTTTACTTTTTTTTTTTACGTTCTGCAGACCCTCATTCTTTAAATGACGCTATCCCGAGGAGGACACTTAAAGGCGAGCATTAATGGCCTCATTTTTGGCAAGCTCCTCCGGTTTTTTTTCACAGTTTTTTTCCCGGATTTTTTTTCCGGTTTGTTTTTTTCCGGTTTTTTCCTTTTTTTTTGCGTTGTGCTGACCCTCGTTCTTTAAATCACGCTATCCCGAGAAGGAAACGTAAAAGCGAGCCGTAATGGCCTCATCTTTGGGAAGCTCCTCCGGTTTTATTTTCACAGTTTTTTCCAGGATTTTTTTCTGATTTTTTCCTTTTTTTTTTTTTTTACGTTCTGCTGACCCTCGTTCTTTAAATGACGCTATCCCGAGGAGGACAACTAAAGGCGAGCCGTAATGGCCTCATCTTTGGCAAGCTCCTCTGGTTTTTTTTCACAGTTTTTTTCCCGAATTTTTTTTCCGGTTTTTTCCAGTTTTTTTTCTTTTTTTTTCTGCTGACCCTCGTTCTTTAAATGACGCTATCCCGAGGAGGACACCTAAAGGCGAGCCGTAATGGCCTCATCTTTGGCAAGCTCCTCCGGTTTTTTCCCAGTTTTTTTCCATTTTTTTCTAGGTTTATTTATTTATTTATTTATTTTTACGTTGTGCTGACCCTCGTTCTTTAAATGACGCTATCCCGAGGAGGAAACGTAAAAGCGAGCCGTAATGGTCTCATCTTTGGGAAGCTCCTCCAGTTTTTTTTCACAGTTTTTCCCCGGATTTTTTTTCCGGTTTTTTTCCATTTTTTTTTAAATTCTGCTGACCCTCATTCTTTAAATGACGCTATCCCGAGGAGGACACCTAAAAGCGAGCCGTAATGGCCTCATTTTTGGCAAGCTCCTCCGGTTTTTTTTCACAGTTTTTTTCCCGGATTTTTATTTTCCGGTTTCTTTTTTTTTTTCCGGTTTTTTCCATTTTTTTTTTACGTTCTGCTGACCCTCGTTCTTTAAATGACGCTATCCCGAGGAGGACACCTAAAGGCGAGCCGTAATGGCCTCATTTTGGCAAGCTCCTCCGGTTTTTTTTCACAGTTTTTTTCCTGGATTTTTTTTCCAGTTTGTTTTTTTCCGGTTTTTTCCTTTTTTTTTTACGTTGTGCTGACCCTCGTTCTTAAAATGACGCTATCCCGAGGAGGAAACATAAAAGCGAGCCGTAATGGCCTCATCTTTGGGAAGCTCCTCCGGTTTTTTTTTCACAGTTTTTTCCCGGATTTTTTTCCGGTTTTTTCCTTTTTTTTTTTTTTTTACGTTCTGCTTACCCTCGTTCTTTAAATGACGCTATCCCGAGGAGGACACCTAAAGGCGAGCCGTAACGGCCTCATCTTTGGCAAGCTCCTCCGGTTTTTTTTCACAATTTTTTTCCCAAATTTTTTTTCTGGTTTTTTCCATTTTTTTTCTTTTTTTTTTCTGCTGACCCTCGTTCTTTAAATGATGCTATCCCGAGGAGGACACCTAAAGGCGAGCCGTAATGGCCTCATCTTTGGCAAGCTCTTCCGGTTTTTTTCACAGTTTTTTTCCGTTTTTTTCCAGTTTTTTTTTTTTACGTTGTGCTGACCCTCGTTCTTTAAATGACGTTATCCCGAGGAGGAAACGTAAAAGCGAGCCGTAATGGCCTCATCTTTGGGAAGCTCCTCCGGTTTTTTTTCACAGTTTTTTCCCGGATTTTTTTCCGGTTTTTTTCCATTTTTTTTACGTTCTGCTGACCCTCATTCTTTAAATGACGCTATCCCAAGGAGGACACCTAAAGGCGAGCCGTAATGGCCTCATCTTTGGCAAGCTCCTCCGGTTTTTTTCACAGTTTTTTCCATATTTTTTTTCCGGTTTAATTTTTTCCAGGTTTTTTTTTTTTTACGTCCTGCTGACTCACGTTCTTTAAATGACGCTATCTTGAGGAGGACACCTAAAGGCGACCCGTAACGGCCTCATATTTGGCAAGCTCCTCCGGTTATTTTTCACAGTTTTTTCCCGGATTTTTTTTCCGGTTTTTTCCATTTTTTTTTACGTTCTGCTGACCCTCGTTCTTTAAATGACGCTATCCCGAGGAGGACACCTAAAGGCGAGCCGTAATGGCCTCATTTTTGGCAGGCTCCTCCGGTTTTTTTTTTTCACAGTTTTTTTCCCGGATTTTTTTCCGGTTTGTTTTTTTCCTGTTTTTTCCTATTTTTTATTTTTTTTTACGTTGTGCTGACCCTCGTTCTTTAAATGACGCTATCCCGAGGAGGAAACGTAAAAGCGAGCCGTAATGGCCTCATCTTTGGGAAGCTCCTCCGGTTTTTTTTCACAGTTTTTTCCCGGATTTTTTTTCCGGTTTTTTTCCATTTTTTTTTACGTTCTGCTGACCCTCATTCTTTAAATGACGCTATCCCGAGGAGGACACCTGAAGGCGAGCCGTAATGGCCTTATCTTTGGCAAGCTCCTCCGGTTTTTTTTCACAGTTCTTTTCCCGGATTTTTTTTCGGTTTCTTTTTTTCCGATTTTTTCCATTTTTTTTACGTTCTGCTGACCCTCGTTCTTTAAATGACGCTATCCCTTGGAGGACACCTAAAGGCGAGCCGTAATGGCCTCATTTTTGGCAAGCTCCTCCGGTTTTTTTTCACATTTTGTTCCCGGGTTTTTTTTCCGGTTTGTTTTTTTCCGGTTTTTTCCTTTTTTTTTTTTACGTTGTGCTGACCCTTGTTTTTAAATGACGCTATCCCGAGGAGGAAACGTAAAAGCGAGCCGTAATGGCCTCATCTTTGGGAGCTCCTCCGGTTTTTTTTCACAGTTTTTTACCAGATTTTTTCTGGTTTTTTTCCATTTTTTTTTACGTTCTGCTGACCCTCATTCTTTAAATGACGCTATCCCGAGGAGGACACCTAAAGGCGGGCCATAATGGCCTCATTTTTGGCAAGCTCCTCCGGTTTTTTTTTTCACAGTTTTTTCCCGGATTTTTTTTCCGGTTTGTTTTTTTCCGGTTTTTTCCTCTTTTTTTTATTTTTTTAATTTTTTTTACGTTGTGCTGACCCTCGTTCTTTAAATAACGCTATCCCGAGGACGAAACGTAAAGGCGAGCCATAATGGCCTCATCTTTGGGAAGCTTCTCCGTTTTTTTTCACAGTTTTTTCCCGGATTTTTTTTCCGGTTTTTTTCCTTTTTTTTTTTACGTTGTGCTGACTCTCGTTCTTTAAATGACGCTATCCCGAGGAGGACACCTAAAGGCGAGCCGTAATGGCCTCATTTTTGGCAATGTCCTCCTGTTTTTTTTCACAGTTTTTTTCCCGAATTTTTTTTCCGGTTTGTTTTTTTCCTGTTTTTTCCTATTTTTTATTTTTTTTTACGTTGTGCTGACCCTCGTTCTTTAAATGACGCTATCCCGAGGAGGAAACGTAAAAGCGAGCCGTAATGGCCTCATCTTTGGGATGCTCCTCCGGTTTTTTTCACAGTTTTTTCCGGTTTTTTTCCATTTTTTTTTTACGTTCTGCTGACCCTCATTCTTTAAATGACGCTATCCCGAGGAGGACACCTAAAGGCGAGCCGTAATGGCCTCATTTTTGGCAAGCTCCTCCGGTTTTTTTCACAGTTTTTTTCCCGGATTTTTTTTTCCGGTTCTTTTGATCCGATTTTTTCCATTTTTTTTTACATTCTGCTGACCCTCGTTCTTTAAATGACGCTATCCCGAGGAGGACACCTAAAGGCGAGCCGTAATGGCCTCATTTTTGGCAAGCTCCTCCGGTTTTTTTTTACAGTTTTTTCCCGGATTTTTTTTCCGTTTTTTTTTTTTTTTACGTTGTGCTGACCCTCGTTCTTTAAATGACGCTATCCCGAGGAGGAAACGTAAACGCGAGCCGTAATGGCCTCATCTTTGGGAAGCTCCTCCGGGGTTTTTTTCACAGTTTTTTCCCAGATTTTTTTTTCGATTTTTTTCCTTTCTTTTTTTTTTTACGTTCTGCTGACTCTCATTCTTTAAATGACGCTATCCCGAGGAGGACACCTAAAGGTGAGCCGTAATGGCCTCATCTTTCGCAAGCTTGATGACAAGTCATCTTAGCCTAGTTTTACTAGTCTTTTTCTTTTGTTTTCACTTGAATTATGCACTTTCTTGAGCTACAAGCAAGCCAATTAGGTAGATTTTCATGTTTCCTTTGATTTAATCAACCATGTATGAATTCATGCTATTTCATGAGGTTTTATACTATAATTGTCACATATTATGAAAGAATGAATATCTCATGATTTTAAGCATAGCTTTGATGTGTTTGGTTGATTATTGATAGGTGAAGAAAGCTTGGAGAAAGTTGAAGCAAGAAGGAATAGCTAGGAGTAAAGAGAAGACAATGGAATAAGTGAAATTGAACCAGGAAGCAAAAAGCTGGACCTAAAGTTAGCCTCAAACTTTTGCACAAACTTTTGGGTGAAAAGTTAGCCCCAACGTTAGCCCCCTAACTTTGAGGCTAACGTTGGCACATGAAAATCACCCCTGGGCACCAAAAGTTTGCACCAACGTTAGCCCCCTAACTTTGAGGCTAACGTTGGCATGAAGAAAACCTCCCTGGGCACCAAAAGTTTGCGCCAACGTTAGCCCCCTAACTTTGAGGCTAACGTTGGCATGAAGAAAACCTCCCTGGGCACCAAAAGTTTGCGCCAACGTTAGCCCCCTAACTTGGTGGCTAACGTTGGCACATGAAAATCACAAGGGGAGGAGCAAAAGTTTGCGCCAACGTTAGCCCCCTAAATTGGTGGCTAACGTTGGCGCCACAAGTGCACAAGGTAAGGCCAACGTTAGGGCCAAAGTTAGACCCCTAACTTTGGCACCAACGTTGGTATCAGCAGATTATGGTAGCTGATATGAAAAGTTGGAGCAAAAGTTAGACCCCTAACTTTTGCTCAAACTTTTGGACCAACTTTTGCAAAACTCAAACCCGGTTCAATTGGTTCACTTTGGTTCTTCTCCAAACTTCAAGAGCAATCAACCAAGGCCTCTTTCAACCCAATTCCACCAAGAGCAAAGGCCCAACTCAAGGCTTGAAGATCATTTGAAGAAAGTGTATAAATAGGATAGAATTTAAGTTCTTCGGAGAGCTTTTCTTTTGGAATTTTCATAATAGTTTTCGGAGAGCTTTTGATATTGAGTGATCTTTAATTTCTTTGTCTTGGGGAAGGAGAATTCACTTCTCTTCCTCTCAGTTTTATTGCTTTCAATTTCAATTACAATTGTCTTGGATTTTGGGTTGGAGAATTGAAGAAATTCTGTTTCAATCTCAACCTTGGATCTCACTGCTTTATTTACTGCTTGATTGGATTTCAATTTCTGTCAATTGCTCTTCATCCACTTTCTTTGAATTTCAATTACAATTTCTTGTTGGATCTAGGAAGGCATTGAGATCTAGACTTGGTTTTCTAGTCTCTGGGCCCTGAGATCTGAATTCCTAATTTACATTCTGTTTCTTGCTTTTAATGTTCATTTACTTTACTGCTTCAAGATCCGATTCAACCCAAACCCTCTTCTACTTCTCTGCTTGATGCAATTTACTTTTCCTTGTTTAAATTCTGCAAATCCAATCCCCAATTCCCTTTACAATTCCAGCCGTTTACATTTCTTGCACTTTAAGATCCCGCAATTTACATTTCTTGCATTCTAAGTTTCTGCTATTTAATTTCTTGTTCTTTAAGATTCAGCACTTTAATTCCCTGTTCTCTTTACTTCCACGCAATTTAATTTCTGCAAAGTACAAAACACTCAACCAAATCTTAATTCGCTTGACTAAATTAACCACTAAGCTAAAATTGCTCAATCCTTCAATCCTTGTGGGATCGACCTCACTCCCGTGAGTTTTTATTACTTGATACGACCCGGTACACTTGCCGGTTAGATTTGGGTGTTTTGGAGAAATTCGTTTCTTCCACAGAAATATCCCATCAAGTTTTTGGCGCCGTTGCCGGGGATTGATTAGATCAACAATGATTAAGTGGGTGAGAAGTCTAGATCAAGCATTTTCTTTGTTTTTGTTCTCTGCTCTAAGTTGAAACCAAGGTGTTTGAGTTATTGCCTCACTAAGAAATTCATCTCTGAGATATGAATTTCAATTCTCCTTGGTGTTGTGTTTTACAAAATTCAAATGGAGTTCAACTCATCTTATGGTCAAACAAATTTTATGGGATATCACCCACCATCACCAATCTCTAATGGTGGTTAGGAATATCACCAACAAATTACAAATCCTGAGCACTCCAATTCATGGAGATTGGCTTCAGAGACACAAGATGAGCAAGAGAATCATATGGGATACCAACCACCACCACAAAATGATTCATATCATTATCCTCATGGAAGATGGAAGCATCGCCAAAGAATGGAAAAGCATCCACCCTCACGTCCCAGTTTCTCATTTGAAAGTTCTTCATCACTTGATTATGCCTCAACACAAAGTTTCCTCCAAAATCCATACCAGTCATCCCATCGATCACACAACTCATTCCACACCCCTTGATGAGATATTTTGGAGGAAAAATAAATTTCTGCCAGAACACCCAAAACTAACCGGCAAGTGCACTGGGTCGTATCAAGTAATAAAAACTCACGGGAGTGAGGTCGATCCCACAGGGATTGAAGGATTGAGCAATTTTAGTTTAGTGGTTGATTTAGTCAAGCGAATCGAGTGTTGGTTAGGTGATTTGTGATTTGCAGAATGTAAATTGCATGAAAGTAACTAGTGCAGGAAATTAAATTTCTGAATCTTAAGGAACAAGGAATTAAATGGCAGAAACTTAAAGTGCAAGAAATGTAAATTGCGGAATCTTAAAGTGCAAGGAATGTAAATTGCTTGAAATGTAAAGGGGATTGGGATGTGGATTTGCAGAAATTAAACAAGGAAAAATTAAATTGCATCAAACAGAAGAGGGAAAGGGAATTGGGATTGAACCGGATATGAAGCAGAAAAGTAAATGAACATAGAAAGGAAAGAAACAGAATGTAAATTGGAGATTTGGATCTCAGGACCCAGAGACTAGAAAACCAAGTCTAGATCTCAATGCCTTCCTAGATCCAACAAGAACAATTGTAAGGAAATTGTAAATTGCAAAGAAAAGAGATCAAGAGCAATTAACCGGAAATGAAATTCAATTAGAAGTAAAGAAACAGAGAGATCCAAGATTGAGATTGAAACAGAATTTCTTCAATTCTCCAATCCAAGATCCAAGACAAATGTAAAATGAAATTGAAAGCAATGGAAACAAAGAAATTAAAGTTCAAAAGCTCTCCGAAAACTATTATGAAAATTCCAAAAGGAAAGCTCTCCTAAGAACTTGAATTATATCCTATTTATACACTTTCTTCAAATGATCTTCAAGCCTTGAGTTGGGCCTTTGCTCTTGGTGGAATTGGGTTGAAAGAGGCCTTGGTTGATTGCTCTTGAAGTTTGAAGAAGAACCAAAGTGAACCAATTGAACCGGGTTTGAGGATAGCAAAGGTTGGACCAAAAGTTTGAGCCAAAGTTAGAGAACTTTTCATAGCAGCAAACACATTTTACTGGTATGAACGTTGGTGCCAACGTTAGGGGTCTAACTTTGACCCTAACGTTGGCAATGCTTTGTGTGCTAGTGGTGCCAACGTTAGCCTCCAAGTTAGGGGGCTAACGTTGGCGCAAACGTTGGCCCCTCTCCCTTATGTTTTCATGTGCCAACGTTAGCCTCCAAGTTAGGGGGCTAACGTTGGCGCAAACGTTGGCCCTTCTCCCTTATGTTTTCATGTGCCAACGTTAGCCTCCAAGTTAGGGGGCTAACGTTGGCGCAAACGTTGGATGGCCAGGAAGGAATTCATGTGCCAACGTTAGCCTCCAAGTTAGGGGGCTAACGTTGGCGCAAACGTGGGATGGCCAGGGAGGAAATTTCAAGTTCCAACGTTAGCCTCCAAGTTAGGGGGCTAACGTTGGGGCTAACTTCTTGCTTCCTGGTTCAATTTCACTTATTCCATTGTCCTCTCTTCACTCCTAGCCATTCCTCTTTGCTTCAACCTTTCTCCAAGCTTTCTTCACCTATCATTAATCAACCAAACTCATCAAAGCTATGCTCAAAATCATGAGATATTCATTCTTTCATAATATGCAACAAATATAGCATAAAACCTCATGAAATGGCATAAATTCATATATGGTTGGTTCAATCAAGGGAAACATGAAAATCTACTCAATTAGCTTGCTTGTAGCTCAAGAAAGTGCATAATTCTAATGAAAACAAAAGAAAAAGACTAGCTAAAATAGGCTAGGATGACTTGTCATCACCCCTCAACACAACTTCACCACAACACATTCACTTCACCAAAATTACTCTCGACCTTCATCTCTTGAATTAACAGATGAGGAATACCGTGAAGGCATTGAAATACAGCGAAAACTAGTGGAATTTTACACAAAATCCCCATCTTGGGAAGAAACCATCCTCGAGCAGATAAATGGGTCCTTAGAGCAAACAAGGGGAAACTTAGAACCATCAACCAGTGAGGATGAAGATAAATGTGTGGGTGAGGAAGTGGAAAAGCAAGATAAGGAGGCCACTGCATCAAGTAAACTTTCAATGAAGAATGAGGTGGTTGAACCTGAAACTGCACTTGAGATGACAAGAGAACATGAAGACTCACAACTCTCACAAACCTCCCTGGACCAAAACGCCTCAACATTTGAATCCATGATTGAAAGGTATGACGAGGAGATGAAGAAATGTTGGGAAGATCGACAAACCTCCCCCATGATAGAGCGATTGAAACAAATGTTGGGTGTAAAAGAGGAAGTGGAGGAGCAAGAAAGTGAAGAAGTCATTCCAAACTCAAGTGAGGCAGAGAAGTACATAAAGGAGGAGTTCATGGAACCACCAATACAAAAGGCTCTGGATGAATACAAAACTCCAAAAATCACACAACCACCAAGACATGGATTCAAAGAAGTGAAGGCAATTGACAAAAGCACCGAAAAGAGGATTGTGACCAAACTACCAAGGACAACATTCAAGAGGAGGTCAACCACAAGCAATCCAACCCCTAGACCAATAGCAGGCAAGCTCAATCAAGCCATGTACAACAAAAAGCTTACTGAGAGGAAACCAAGACAGGGGGCAATAGCTGAATCTTCTCCTCTCTTGAAGTCATTCCTCTTAACAAATTGGAAGAAGAGGAAGAAAGTAAACAACATGTCAACAGTAGGTACAAATTCTCTTCTCTGCTTTGCTTTCGTTCTTTGTTTTGTTTCAAATTCAATAAATTGGCATATGGTTACATTCTAAGTTTGGTGTTGCCTTGCAACAAATTGTTTTTCAATCTTTTTGATGATTGCATCAAATCAAAAATGAAAGTGACACACCAAGATTCTAAGCTTGGTATGCCACCTATTTTTCTATGCAAATCATTCAGCAACACCACTTGTCTGCATAACCATAATGTCTTTGCAGTGTTAATTTTCTTTTGGTTTGATATTTTGTTATTCTGTTTACTTTAGTTAATTCTTTGTTTTTAATGCTTTCATTTTAGTCTGCTTATTTGCTGTGTTTATTAATACATCACCAAGAGAGCTTTATTAATGATAGATTCTTGGCTTAGTGATCGTATTTAATAAAGAACAGTTTCATTTGCTTGGTTTTAATTCAAATAAATGGACATAGGATTGCATTTTAAGTTTGGTGTTGCTATGCAACACAATTTGCTTCAAATCTTTACTGGATACTTGCATTGATTCCAAGTGAAAGTGTCACACTAAGTTTGGTGTGCCACTTATTCTTTATGCAAAGTATTATGCTCACCTTCTTAAGCTTGCAATCACAATGTCTCTGTCTCTTGTGCCTTGATTATTATCTTTAATTTTGCTTGCTTGAAACACATGTACTACTAACATTTCTTGTGTAAGACATTCATGATCCATCTTAGCCCCATAGCCACGGTTCTAATAGTTGCTAGAGGATGATCAAGCATTCTGAGTTTGGTATGGGAAGGAGGAGAAAGGGAGGAAAATGACAACAATAGAGAAGATGAACTACAAGGTTGTAAAGTTCCTTTTCCTCTCATTTATTTCAAGCACTATAAACTGCATGATTGTCTTTATCTTTTCTGTTTACATGTGTGTATGAATAAAGCATAGCTTGAATCTTGATTTGTAACATGTTGCTGTGGCATTATGACTACCAACTTGAGTTTTGTGAATTCAAAAGCAGTAAAGTATCATGATCATAAACAAACAAGGCATTAAAGAAGATTTTAGCATGTGCATAAAAGTATTGGGAAGCTAGTATGTTTGATTGTTGCTTAATTGCATTGGATTTTATTTAATTGAAGTTTTCATCTAGGACATTTTGTGAAATCTTTTGAAAATCATGAAAACCTTGAAGAAGCAAATACAATTAAAGCAAGAAAAGAAAAAGGGAAAGAATGAGAAAGCTGAAGGCTCTGAGTACCAATGGCAATTTATTTGCTAAGTACTTGTGGTGTTTATGTATCAAGCCAAATTCTTGGAAACAAAACACTTAGAAGTCAAGGCTAGGCTCAAAGTGCAAAAGCACTCCCTCAAAGCTCAAGGCTCTGAGCATCAATGATTAGAGAGTTAAGAAAAGAAAAGAAAAATGAGCTTAATGAAGTCCTCTAATCAAATGCTTGTGGTGCTTATGTATCAAGTGGTAATACTTGAAAACAAAGCATTTAGAAGTCGTAGCTTTGTTATCAACTCATGGGGCAAAGCACCCAAAAGGAGAAGCTAAATAAGAAAATCAAAATCTTGTTTCAAGGAAGAAATATAAGAAAAAGGTTTCATAAATTGAGCTAGATGAAAGCATCAATCATTTATATTTCTTTTGTGATTGTAGCATGCTTAGAAAACTAGCTTACCATGAACATTGAGTTGCTATTCTTCTTGCCTTGGATTGTCAATTTTTATTGCATGATTCTTTTCTTGCTTGGGGACAAGCAAGGTTTAAGTTTGGTGTTGTGATGACATGTCACCATGTCATGTTTTTCTATGCTTTTTCCTTTGTTTTCAGTAGGTTTTATGCACTTTCTTGAGCTACAAGCAAGCCAATTGGGTAGATTTTCATGCTTCCTTTGATTTAATCAACCATGTATGAATTCATGCTATTTCATGAGGTTTTATGCTATAATTGTTGCATATTATGATAGAATGAATATCTCATGATTATGAGCATAGCTTTGATGTGTTTGGTTGATTAATGATAGGTGAAGAAAGCTTGGAGAAAGGTTGAAGCAAGAAGGAATAGCTAGGAGTAAAGAGGGGACAATGGAATAAGTGAAATTGAACCAGGAAGTAAAAAGCTGGACCTATAGTTAGCCTCAAACTTTTGCACAAACTTTTGGGTGAAAAGTTAGCCCCAACGTTAGCCCCTAACTTGGAGGCTAACGTTGGAACTTGAAAATCACTCCCTGGGTACCAAAAGTTTGCGCCAACGTTAGCCCCCTAACTTTGAGGCTAACGTTGGCACATGAAAATCCTCCCTGGGCACCAAAAGTTTGCGCCAACGTTAGCCCCCTAACTTTGAGGCTAACGTTGGCATGAAGAAAACCTCCCTGGGCACCAAAAGTTTGCGCCAACGTTAGCCCCCTAACTTGGTGGCTAACGTTGGCACATGAAAATCACAAGAGGAGGAGCAAAAGTTTGTGCCAACGTTAGCCCCCTAACTTGGTGGCTAACGTTGGCGCCACACACCACAAGGCATACAAGGGGTATACTTCCAACAAGAATAACTTGAGCTACAGAGCTCCAAATGAGGTGATTCAAGAAGCATTGGAAAGTAGGAATCAAGAGCTTTCCAAGCATATATGGCACTGCATGGTGGACACTAAAATTGAGGGAGAAAACTGCCCCGCAATGTGCATAAACGAACATAGTGGCAACCTGCAGTGAGGCCAACTGACCTCTGCACCTTCAACGGAGTATAACTCGAGCTGTAGAGCTCCAAATAATGTGCTCTCAACGGAATTGGAAAGTAGACATCCAAGGCTTTCCAAAAATGTATAATAGTATGGGATGGACAATACGTTTGAGCCTCCAGAACTGGCGTTTTCGCCAACGTTTGAGGCAAACGTTACCTCAAACGCTGCACACCAAAGCCAGCGACCATGCCCTCTTCAAATGATCATAACTTGAGTTGTAGATGTCCAATTGAAGTGATTCCAAGTGGGTTAGAAAGCTGACATTCAGAGCTTTCCAACCATATATGATAGTCTATATTGGGCATAAAATTGGCAACATGACAAGAGGACAAAGTTGGCGCCATAAATGTGCATAAGGGAGGCCAACGTTGGAGCAAAAGTTAGACCCCTAACTTTTGCCCCAACGTGGATAGCAGCAAATTTTGTGGGCTGATATGAAAAGTTAGACCAAAAGTTAGACCCCTAACTTTTGCTCTAACTTTTGCACCAACTTTTGCAAACTCAACCCGGTTCAAATCGGTTCCTCTTCAAACTCCAAGAGCAATCAACCAAGGCCTTTATCAACCCAATTCCATCAAGAGCAAGGGCCCAAATGATCATCACTCAAAGGTACAAGAAATAGATAAAATAGGAATTTCATTTAATTGTAATTTGTTTTTAATTTCATTTTCATTTCCATTTTGTAAAGCCTATATAAGGCATCATTTTCATATTTGTGAGAGGCTGGCTCCATAAGGGAGCACGAGGATTCAAGGGCTCTCTTTAAATTTTCTTTTCTTTGTTTTTGAGTCTGGGGTGGAGAATTGAAGGTGTTCTGTTTCATTCTCCCTCTGAGATTTCTCGCTGCTTTCTTTACTGCTTAATTGAATCGAAATTTCTGTTAATTGCTCTTCATCTACTTTCTCTGCAATTTACATTTCCTTTGCAATTGTTCTTGTTGGATCTAGGAAGGCATTGAGATCTAGACTTGGTTATCTAGTCTCTTGGGTTCTGAGATCTTAATTCCAATTTTACATTCTCTGTTTATTGCTTTTCATGTTTATTTACATTTATGTTTTGGTTCCGAATCAATCAAATCCATCTTTTACTTCTCTGCTTGTTGCAATTTAACTTTTCCTTGTTGAATTTCCGCAAATCCAATTCCCAATTCCCTTTACATTTAATGCAATTTATATTTCTTGTCATTTAAGATTCTTGCAATTTTAATTTCTTGCTCTTTAAGTTACTTGCCAATTTACATTCTGCAACTTTAAATTCATTGTCATTTACTTTTTGTTGGCTACAATTTCACACAATTCACTAAATGTCAGCTTGACTAAACTAATCACCCACTAAAATTGCTTGATCCATCAATCCCTGTGGGATCGACCTCACTCCCGTGACTTATTATTACTTGATGCGACCCGGTGCACTTGCCGGTTAGATTTGTGTGTTTTGGGAGAAATTTATTTTTCACCAAAATACTCATCAAAGCTCTTTCGGTTTTTTTTCAGAGTTTTTTTTCCGAATTTTTTTCCGGTTTTTTCCAGTTTTTTTTTTCTTTTTTTTTTTCTGCTGATCCTCGTTATTTAAATGATGCTATCCCGAGGAGGACACCTAAAGGCGAGCTGTAATGGCCTCATCTTTGGCAAGTTCCTCCAGTTTTTTTTTTCACAGTTTTTTTCCCGAATTTTTTTCCGGTTTTTATTTTTTTCGATTTTTCGATTTTTTTTTTTTTTTACATTCTGCTGACCCCCGTTCTTTAAATGACGCTATCCCGAGGAGGACACCTAAAGAAGAGCTGTAATGGCCTCATCTTTGGCAAGCTCCTCCGATTTTTTTCACAGTTTTTTTCCGGTTTGTTTTTTTCCGGTTTTTTCCAGTTTTTTTTTCTTTTTCTTTTTTTTTTTTAATGTTGTGCTGACCCTCGTTCTTTAAATGACGCTATCCCGAGGAGGAAACGTAAAAGCAAGCCGTAATGGCCTCATCTTTGGGAAGCTCCTCCAGTTTTTTTTCACAGTTTTTTCCCGGATTTTTTTTCCGGTTTTTTTCCATTTTTTTTAAGTTCTGCTGACCCTCATTCTTTAAATGACGCTATCCTGAGGAGGACACCTAAAGGCGAGCCGTAATGGCCTCATTTTTGGCAAGCTCCTCCGGTTTTTTTTCACAGTTTTTTTCCCGGATTTTTATTTTCCGGTTTCTTTTTTTTTCCGGTTTTTTCCATTTTTTTTTACGTTCTGTTGACCCTCGTTCTTTAAATGACGCTATCCCGAGGAGGACACCTAAAGGCGAGCCGTAATGGCCTCATTTTTGGCAAGCTCCTCCGGTTTTTTTTCACAGTTTTTTTCCTGGATTTTTTTTCCAGTTTGTTTTTTTCCGGTTTTTTCCTTTTCTTTTTTTTTTACGTTGTGCTGACCCTCGTTCTTAAAATGACGCTATCCCGAGGAGGAAACGTAAAAGCGAGCCGTAATGGCATCATCTTTGGGAAGCTCCTCCGGTTTTTTTTCACAGTTTTTTCCCGGATTTTTTTCCGGTTTTTTTCCTTTTTTTTTTTCACGTTCTGCTTACCCTCGTTCTTTAAATGACGCTATCACGAGGAGGACACCTAAAGGCGAGCCGTAATGGCCTCATTTTTGGCAAGCTCCTCCGGTTTTTTTTCACAGTTTTTTTCCCAGATTTTTTTTCCGGTTTGTTTTTTTTCAGTTTTTTCCTTTTTTTTTTTTACGTTGTGCTGACCCTCGTTCTTTAAATGACGCTATCCCAAGGAGGAAACGTAAAAGCGAGCCGTAATGGTCTCGTCTTTGGGAAGCTCCTCCGGTTTTTTTTTCACAGTTTTTTTCCCTTTTTTTTTTTTTACGTTCTGCTGACCCTCGTTCTTTAAATGATGCTATCCCGAGGAGGACACCTAAAGGCGAGCCGTAATGGCCTCATCTTTGGCAAGCTCCTCCGGTTTTTTTTCACAGTTTTTTCCCGAATTTTTTTTCTGGTTTTTTCCAGTTTTTTTTCTTTTTTTTCTGCTGACCCTCGTTCTTTAAATGATGCTATCCCGAGGAGGACACCTAAAGGCGAGCCGTAATGGCCTCATCTTTGGCAAGCTCTTCCGGTTTTTTTCACAGTTTTTTTTCCGTTTTTTTCCAGTTTTTTTTTTTTACGTTGTGCTGACCCTCGTTCTTTAAATGACGTTATCCCGAGGAGGAAACGTAAAAGCGAGCCGTAATGGCCTCATCTTTGGGAAGCTCCTCCGGTTTTTTTTCACAGTTTTTTCCCGGATTTTTTTTCCGGTTTTTTTCCATTTTTTTTACGTTCTGCTAACCCTCATTCTTTAAATGACGCTATCCCGAGGAGGACACCTAAAGGCGAGCCGTAATGGCGTCATCTTTGGCAAGCTCTGATGACAAGTCATCTTAGCCTATTTTAACTAGTCTTTTTCTTTTGTTTTCATTAGAATTATGCACTTTCTTGAGCCATAAGCAAGTCAATTAGGTAGATTTTCATGCTTCCTTTGATTTAATCAACCATGTATGAATTCATGCTATTTCATGAGGTTTTATACTAAAATTGTTACATATTATGAAAGAATGAATATCTCATGATTTTAAGCATAGCTTTGATGTGTTTGGTTGATTAATGATAGGTGAAGAAAGCTTGGAGAAAGGTTGAAGCAAGAAGGAATAGCTAGGAGTAAAGAGAAGACAATGGAATAAGTGAAATTGAACCAGGAAGCAAAAAGCTGGACCTAAAGTTAGCCTCAAACTTTTGCACAAACTTTTGGGTGAAAAGTTAGCCCCAACGTTAGCCCCTAACTTTTGGGCTAACGTTGGAACTTGAAAATCACTCCCTGGGTACCAAAAGTTGGCGCCAACGTTAGCCCCTAACTTTGAGGCTAACGTTGGCACATGAAAATCAACCCTGGGCACCAAAAGTTTGCACCAACGTTAGCCCCTAACTTTGAGGCTAACGTTGGCATGAGAAAAACACTCCCTGGGCACCAAAAGTTTGCGCCAACGTTAGCCCCTAACTTTGAGGCTAACGTTGGCACATGAAAACTACAAGGGAAGGAGCAAAAGTTTGCGCCAACGTTAGCCCCTAACTTTTAGGCTAACGTTGGCGCCTCAAGTGCACCAAGGAAGGCCAACGTTGGTGCAAAAGTTAGACCCCTAACTTTTGCACCAACGTGAGTATCAGCAAAGTATGTTAGCTGATATGAAAAGTTGGACCAAAAGTTAGACCCTAACTTTTGCTCCAACTTTTGGTCCAACTTTTGCAAAACTCCAACCCGGTTCAATTGGTTCACTTTGGTTCTTCTCCAAACTTCAAGAGCAATCAACCAAGGCCTCTTTCAACTCAATTCCACCAAGAGCAAAGGCCCAACTCAAGGCTTGAAGATCATTTGAAGAAAGTGTATAAATAGGATAGAATTCAAGTTCTTCGGGGAGCTATTCTTTTAAATTTTCATAACAGTTTTCGGAGAGCTTTGGATATTGAGTGATCTTTAATTTCTTAGTCTTGGGGAAGGAGAATTCACTTCTCTTCCTCTTAGTTTTATTGCTTTCAATTTCAATTACAATTGTCTTGGATCTTGGGTTGGAGAATTGAAGAAATTCTGTTTCAATCTCATCCTTGGATCTCTCTGTTTTATTTACTGCTTGATTGAATTTAATTTCTGTTAATTGCTCTTCATCTACTTTCCTTGCAATTTACAATTCCATTGCAATTGTTCTTGTTGGATCTAGGAAGGCATTGAGATCTAGACTCGGTTTTCTAGTCTCTGGATCCTGAGATCTGAACTTTCAATTTCTAATTCTCTGTTTACTGTTTTCATGTTCATTTACTTTTCTGCTTCAAGATCCGATTTAACCCAAACCCTCTTCTACTTCTCTGCTTGATGCAAATTTACTTTTCCTTGTTTAATTTCTGCAAATCCAAGTCCTAATCCCCTTTACAATTCAAGTCATTTATATTTCTTGCACTTTAAGATTCCGCAATTTACATTTCTTGCATTCTAAGTTTCTGCCATTTAATTTTTTGTTCTTTAAGATTCAGCAATTTATTTCCTGTTCTCTTTAATTCCATGCAATTTAATTTCTGCAAATCACAAAACACTCAACCAAATCTTGATTCGCTTGACTAAATTAACCACTAAGCTAAAATTGCTCAATCCTTCAATCCCTGTGGGATCGACCTCACTCCCGTGAGTTTTTATTACTTGATGCGACCCGGTACACTTGCCGGTTAGATTTGTGTGTTTTGGGAGAAATTCATTTTTCCACCAAAATACTCATCAAGTTTTTGATGCCGTTGCCGGGGATTGATTAGATTGACAATGATTAAGTGAGGTGGTGATCTAGATCAAGCACTTTCTCTTTAGTTTTCTCTAATTTCGACTAACCCACTAACTGTTTGAATTTTTGCCTGAGATGACTGAAACTTCGCTTTAGCAACAAAGTGAAGTTTTCCGGGAAATTTCTGGCTCTATGCAATGCTCTTGCTTACACAAGAGAAGCAATCTCTGCCACTAATCTCCCAAGTCCATCAACTATTTGATACTTTGTGCCAACTAACCTTCTGAATCACATTCTGAGCTTGAAAATATTCAATCATCACTTGAATTGTTGTGACTGTGCAGATCATGGAGGGGAACTCAACAAATTCTAGCAATCATGAGAGTAATATCCCCACCTTGGATGATAATGTAACCCATAGTTCGAAGCAACTATCCATAGCCATGAATGATGTTGCCCAATGGTTTGAAGCTTTTCCACAAGGAAGCATTATCGGATGGGAAGAACTGATGAATGGGCTCCTAGTCAAATTGAACCCATCACAAAGAATTGTTAAGCCAGAGGTAGAAGTGCATCCATTCACACAAGAGAAAGAAATTGAAGGTGCTCGTGCAGTAATAAGC
Organism: Arachis hypogaea; assembly: GCF_003086295.3. Classification (NCBI taxonomy): domain Eukaryota; kingdom Viridiplantae; phylum Streptophyta; class Magnoliopsida; order Fabales; family Fabaceae; genus Arachis; species Arachis hypogaea. The sequence goes on along the minus strand of NC_092046.1, from coordinate 77,784,401 downwards.
CAAAACAAGCAGATACATCAGCAGACTCTACAACAACTGGACATGATGGCTAGGAAAATCACTGAGTTGAGACATGCTGTAATACATACATACAACCTGACTCAAAGCTCATATGGGAGTAATCAAGCTGAACACAGTTTTGGGGTCATTAACCATGAGCAACAGAGTTATGAGCAACTACAATCTCCAAGCAATCACTCTAGCATGCTCCAACACAGGCCTCAGAATGATGTGTACAATCCACCTTGGAGAACTCATTCTAATGGGAGGGGGGTTGAGAACCAAAACCAAAAACCAAGGGACTTCAACTGCAACAATCCCAGCTTCAAAAACCAACTTAAAACACACCCCCACAACAACAATCACACACACTTCCAACCCCGTCCTACCTCACCATTCGCTCAAAATGACCTTCATCAACCACCACAATTGACACAGCCACAACCACTTCCAACCTTTCAAAGAATCTATATTCTAGAAATGTTGATGGAGAGGTCCATAAAAATTCAAGAAATGATGGTAATAGAGCGGGAAGAAATAAAGAAACATCAAGAGATGATAAGCAAGAACCAGGAGGCTTCACTCAGAAGACTTGAAAGGCAGATGGAACAACTTGTTCAAAACCTTGCTGAATTGAGTGAGAAGGAGGGGAATCTGAACCCAAAGAGCCATGAAAAGGATGCTGTGTTGAAAGAGAAGGGAGTTATGGAGGAAAGTAAGAGGGCTATGGAAAGAGAAACAGAGGGAAGGAAGCCCATAGCGAGAGGAGGAAACCTAAGGCAACAGAAGCCTCAACTTCCATGAGCACAGAGTGAAGGATGTCAAGCTAGTGACAATAAAAGAGCGCTTGTTGGGAGGCAACCCAACCGGAAGTAACTATCTTTTCATATCTATTTTAATAAAAAGGTTAATTAGTTTTATCTATAATGCAAGAAGCTAAGTTTGGTGTTGCACACCAAAACAATCTAAAGGAGAATGCAGAATTCTAAGTTTGGTGTTTCACCAAAATCCCATTATAAAACACATTCTCACTCTCTGCATAATGCTGGCTTCAAGCATGTTGGATGAACTAGTTAACTATTCTGCTGTTTCCTAGTTTTCAGTTTTATTGCTTTTGAAAAAAAAAAGAAGAAAAGAAAAAAAATTATCACACATGGTTAATTTGATGCATGAAAACCATTGGCAAGGTACTAAGTTTGGTGTTCCCACACTAAAGTAAGTTCAAAAGCCTATAAATAAATCAGCCAGACTAACCATTGTTTCCAAGTGCTTGGGGAACAAGCAACTTTCAATATCATTATAGAGCATCATACAAGCCTTTGGGAGGATTAAGCATCATCAACAAAAAAAAAATGAAAGAGGAATGTGTGGATCAGTAATGATGATGATGAGGAGTGAAGCAAGCGAACTCCAAAAGGTTGTATTGTTAAGTGATTATCTTACATCAAACACTGCTATGATTGAAAGTGGTTTAGTTTCCCTGATTATTTATCTGCATAGCATAGTTTTTTTCTGTAATTCAATAAGCAAGATGCTTGATCATTCACAACATTTTTCTCTTCAAAACTTGTTTGCACTCAATGTTCAAAAATGCATCACATGAAAGTTCTTTGAAAAGAAGGATTGAGGAATTAAACAATTTTGAGGCAAGCAAAAGATTAGGAGAAGTGGTGGTTCTAGTTGTATGATAATGTATTGAGGTTGCATGCTTGTGAAAACTTGCATGGGAGCTCATAGGCGGGACATGAAGTTCAAAGAAGTATTGTGGAGATTCTCAAAAACTTATTGATCCAAGAAGCAGCAAACAAAACAAAAGAAAGAAAAAAAAATACAAAGACAAAAAAAGAAAAAAAGAACATGGCCCAAGGCTCTGAGCATCAATTACTAGGCAGAAAAGAAAGAAGAAACAATGACTCAAAGAGTTGTTAGCCTAGTAAAATGCTTGTGGTTGAGTTGTGTCAAAGAAAGAGGCTTGAGCAAGTAAATCCTTAGGGGTGCTTTAAAACCTAATACCTTAAAACCAACTGGTTTAGGAGTATTGATTGAAAGCTTATCTAAAGAGCCGCTTTGAGACATGACACTTAGAGTCAAGGCCAAAGCACAGAAACTATAAGCTGCTTCAAGGTGACGACATATAAAGAGATCTCCATGATACCATTTGGATGAAAATCCTAAGACCTAAGACTCCCAATATGTGAGGACTAGTGAGCACTGAAGCCCTTGCAAGAGCACATGATTTAGAGTTCACCCGACTGTACATGATCACTTCACTCACTAAGTTATTCTTCAATCCATCTTAATTGAAAGAACCTTGAAGCATAAATTCATTTCTTGCTTGAGGACAAGCAAGCTTTAAGTTTGGTGTTGTGATGACAAGTCATCTTAGCCTATTTTAACTAGTCTTTTTCTTTTGTTTTCATTAGAATTATGCACTTTCTTGAGCCATAAGCAAGTCAATTAGGTAGATTTTCATGCTTCCTTTGATTTAATCAACCATGTATGAATTCATGCTATTTCATGAGGTTTTATACTATAATTGTTACATATTATGAAAGAATGAATATCTCATGATTTTAAGCATAGCTTTGATGTGTTTGGTTGATTAATGATAGGTGAAGAAAGCTTGGAGAAAGGTTGAAGCAAGAAGGAATAGCTAGGAGTAAAGAGAAGACAACGGAATAAGTGAAATTGAACCAGGAAGTAAAAAGCTGGACCTAAAGTTAGCCTCAAACTTTTGCACAAACTTTTGGGTGAAAAGTTAGCCCCAACGTTAGCCCCTAACTTTTGGGCTAACATTGGAACTTGAAAATCACTCCCTGGGTACCAAAAGTTGGCGCCAACGTTAGCCCCTAACTTTGAGGCTAACGTTGGCACATGAAAACTACAAGGGGAGGAGCAAAAGTTTGCGCCAACGTTAGCCCCTAACTTTGAGGCTAACGTTGGCATGAGAAAAACACTCCCTGGGCACCAAAAGTTTGCGCCAACGTTAGCCCCTAACTTTGAGGCTAACGTTGGCACATGAAAACTACAAGGAGAGGAGCAAAAGTTTGCGCCAACGTTAGCCCCTAACTTTTGGGCTAACGTTGGCGCCTCAAGTGCACCAAGGAAGGCCAACGTTGGTGCAAAAGTTAGACCCCTAACTTTTGCACCAACGTGAGTATCAGCAAAGTATGTTAGCTGATATGAAAAGTTGGACCAAAAGTTAGACCCTAACTTTTGCTCCAACTTTTGGTCCAACTTTTGCAAAACTCCAACCCGGTTCAATTGGTTCACTTTGGTTCTTCTCCAAACTTCAAGAGCAATCAACCAAGGCCTCTTTCAACCCAATTCCACCAAGAGCAAAGGCCCAACTCAAGGCTTGAAGATCATTTGAAGAAAGTGTATAAATAGGATAGAATTCAAGTTCTTCGGGGAGCTTTTCTTTTAAATTTTCATAATAGTTTTCGGAGAGCTTTGGATATTGAGTGATCTTTAATTTCTTAGTCTTGGGGAAGGAGAATTCACTTCTCTTCCTCTTAGTTTTATTGCTTTCAATTTCAATTACAATTGTCTTGGATCTTGGGTTGGAGAATTGAAGAAATTCTGTTTCAATCTCATCCTTGGATCTCTCTGTTTTATTTACTGCTTGATTGAATTTAATTTCTGTTAATTGCTCTTCATCTACTTTCCTTGCAATTTACAATTCCCTTGCAATTGTTCTTGTTGGATTTAGGAAGGCATTGAGATCTAGACTCGGTTTTCTAGTCTCTGGGTCCTGAGATCTGAACTTTCAATTTCTAATTCTCTATTTACTGTTTTCATGTTCATTTACTTTTCTGCTTCAAGATCCGATTTAACCCAAACCCTCTTCTACTTCTCTGCTTGATGCAAATTTACTTTTCCTTGTTTAATTTCTGCAAATCCAAGTCCCAATCCCCTTTACAATTCAAGTCATTTACATTTCTTGCACTTTAAGATTCCGCAATTTACATTTCTTGCATTCTAAGTTTCTGCCATTTAATTTCTTGTTCTTTAAGATTCAGCAATTTATTTCCTGTTCTCTTTAATTCCATGCAATTTAATTTCTGCAAATCACAAAACACTCAACCAAATCTTGATTCGCTTGACTAAATTAACCACTAAGCTAAAATTGCTCAATCCTTCAATCCCTGTGGGATCGACCTCACTCCCGTGAGTTTTTATTACTTGATGCGACCCGGTACACTTGCCGGTTAGATTTGTGTGTTTTGGGAGAAATTCATTTTTCCACCAAAATACTCATCAAGTTCCTCCGGTTTTTTTCACAGTTTTTTTTCAGATTTTTTTTCCGGTTTGATTTTTTCCAGGTTTTTTTTTTTTTTTTTTTTTTTTTTTTTTTTTTTTTACGTCCTGCTGACCCACGTTCTTTAAATGACGCTATCTTGAGGAGGACACCTAAAGGCGACCCGTAATGGCCTCATATTTGGCAAGCTCCTCCGGTTCTTTTTCACAGTTTTTTCCCGGATTTTTTTCCGGTTTTTTCCATTTTTTTTTTTACGTTCTGCTGACCCTCATTCTTTAAATGACGCTATCCCGAGGAGGACACCTAAAGGTGAGCCGTAATGGCCTCATTTTTGGCAGGCTCCTCCGGTTTTTTTTTTCACAGTTTTTTTCCCGGATTTTTTTCCGGTTTGTTTTTTTCCGGATTTTTCATTTTTTTTTTTACGTTGTGCTGACCCTCGTTCTTTAAATGACGCTATCCCGAGGAGTAAACGTAAAGGCGAACCGTAATGGCCTCATCTTTGGGAAGCTCCTCCGGTTTTTTTTTCACAGTTTTTTCCCGGATTTTTTTCTGGTTTTTTTCCTTTTTTTTTTTTTAAGTTCTGCTAACCCTCGTTCTTTAAATGACGCTATCCCGAGGAGGACACCTAAAGGCGAGCCGTAATGGCCTCATCTTTGGCAAGCTCCTCTGGTTTTTTTTCACAGTTTTTTTCCCGGATTTTTTTTTCGGTTTCTTTTTTTTCCGGTTTTTTCCATTTTTTTTTACGTTCTGCTGACCCTCGTTCTTTAAATGACGCTATCCCGAGGAGGACACCTAATCCGGTTTTTTTTCACAGTTTTTTCCCAGGTTTTTTTCCGGATTTTTCCTTTTTTTTTTTACGTTGTGCTGACCCTCGTTTTTAAATGACGCTATCCCGAGGAGGAAACGTAAAAGCGAGTCGTAATGGCCTCATCTTTGGGAAGCTCCTCCGGTTTTTTTTCACAGTTTTTTACCAGATGTTTTTCTGGTTTTTTTCCATTTTTTTTTACGTTCTGCTGACCCTCATTCTTTAAATGACGCTATCCCGAGGAGGACACCTAAAGGCGGGCCGTAATGGCCTCATTTTTGGCAAGCTCCTCCGGTTTTTTTTTCACAGTTTTTTCCCGGATTTTTTTTTCCATTTTGTTTTTTTCCGGTTTTTTCCTCTTTTTTTTATTTTTTTATTTTTTTTTTACGTTGTGCTGATCCTCGTTCTTTAAATGACGCTATCCCGAGGAGGAAACGTAAAGGCGAGCCGTAATGGCCTCATCTTTGAGAAGCTCCTCCGTTTTTTTTTCACAGTTTTTTCCCGGATTTTTTTTCCGGTTTTTTTCCTTTTTTTTTTTTACGTTGTGCTGACTCTCGTTCTTTAAATGACGCTATCCCGAGGAGGACACCTAAAGGCGAGCCGTAATGGCCTCATTTTTGGCAAGGTCCTCCGTTTTTTTTTCACAGTTTTTTTCCCGAATTTTTTTTCCGGTTTGTTTTTTTCCTGTTTTTTCCTTTTTTTTATTTTTTTTTACGTTGTGCTGACCCTCGTTCTTTAAATGACGCTATCCCGAGGAGGAAACGTAAAAGCGAGCCGTAATGGCCTCATCTTTGGGAAGCTCCTCCGGTTTTTTTTCACAGTTTTTTCCCGGATTTTTTTTCCGATTTTTTTCCATTTTTTTTTACGTTCTGCTGACCCTCATTCTTTAAATGACGCTATCCCGAGGAGGACACCTATAGGCGAGCCGTAATGGCCTCATTTTTGGCAAGCTCCTCCGGTTTTTTTCACAGTTTTTTTCCCGGATTTTTTTTCCGGTTCTTTTTATCCGGTTTTTTCCATTTTTTTTTACGTTCTGCTGACCCTCGTTCTTTAAATGACGCTATCCCGAGGAGGAGACCTAAAGGCGAGCCGTAATGGCCTCATTTTTGGCAAGCTCCTCCGTTTTTTTTTTTCAGTTTTTTCCCGGAATTTTTTTCCGTTATTTTTTTTTTTTTACGTTGTGCTGACCCTCGTTTTTTAAATGACGCTATCCCGAGGAGGAAACGTAAACGCGAGCCGTAATGGCCTCATCTTTGGGAAGCTCCTCCGGGGTTTTTTTCACAGTTTTTTCCCAGATTTTTTTTCGGTTTTTTTCCTTTCTTTTTTTTTTTTACGTTCTGCTGACTCTCATTCTTTAAATGACGCTATCCCGAGGAGGACACCTAAAGGCGAGCCGTAATGGCCTCATCTTTCGCAAGCTCTTTCGGTTTTTTTTCAGAGTTTTTTTTCCGAATTCTTTTCCGGTTTTTTCCAGTGTTTTTTTTCTTTTTTTTTTCTGCTGATCCTCGTTATTTAAATGACGCTATCCCGAGGAGGACACCTAAAGGCGAGCTGTAATGGCCTCATCTTTGGCAAGTTCCTCCAGTTTTTTTTTTCACAGTTTTTTTCCCGAATTTTTTTCCGGTTTTTATTTTTTCGATTTTTCGATTTTTTTTTTACATTCTGCTGACCCCCGTTCTTTAAATGACGCTATCCCGAGGAGGACACCTAAAGAAGAGCCGTAATGGCCTCATCTTTGGCAAGCTCCTCCGATTTCTTTCACAGTTTTTTTCCGGTTTGTTTTTTTCCGGTTTTTTCCAGTTTTTTTTTTTAATGTTGTGCTGACCCTCGTTCTTTAAATGACGCTATCCCGAGGAGGAAACGTAAAAGCGAGCCGTAATGGCCTCATCTTTGGGAAGCACCTCCGGTTTTTTTTCACAGTTTTTTCCCGGATTTTTTTCCGGTTCTTTTCCTTTTTTTTTTTTTTTACGTTATGCTGACCATTATTCTTTAAATGACGCTATCCCGAGGAAGACGCTTAAAGGCGAGCCGTAATGGCCTCATTTTTTGCAAGCTCCTCCGGTTTTTTTTCACAGTTTTTTTCCCGGATTTTTTTTCCGGTTTGTTTTTTTCCGGTTTTTTCCTTTTTTTTTTTTTTACGTTGTGCTGACCCTCGTTCTTTAAATGACGCTATCCCGAGGAGGAAACGTACAAGCGAGCCGTAATGGCCTCATCTTTGGGAAGCTCCTCCGGTTTTTTTTCAGTTTTTTCCCGGATTTTTTTCTGGTTTTTTTCCATTTTTTTTTTACGTTCTGCTGACCCTCATTCTTTAAATGACGCTATCCCGAGCAGGACACCTAAAGGCGGGCCGTAATGGCCTCATTTTTGGCAAGCTCCTCCGGTTTTTTTTTCACAGTTTTTTCCCGGATTTTTTTATCCAGTTTGTTTTTTTCCGGTTTTTTCCTCTTTTTTTTTTTATTTTTTTTACGTTGTGCTGACCCTCGTTCTTTAAATGACGCTATCCCGAGGAGGAAACGTAAAGGCGAGCCGTAATGGCCTCATCTTTGGGAAGCTCCTCCAGTTTTTTTTCACGGTTTTTTCCCGGATTTTTTTTCCGATCTTTTTCCATTTTTTTTTAACGTTGTGCTGACTCTCGTTCTTTAAATGACGCTATCCCGAGGAGGATACCTAAAGGCGAGCCGTAATGGCCTCATTTTTGGCAATGTCCTCCGGTTTTTTTTCACAGTTTTTTTCCCGAATTTTTTTTCCGGTTTGTTTTTTTCCTGTTTTTTCCTTTTTTTATTTTTTTTTACGTTGTGCTGACCCTCGTTCTTTAAATGACGCTATCCCGAGGAGGAAACGTAAAATCGAGCCGTAATGGCCTCATCTTTGGGAAGCTCCTCCGGTTTTTTTTCACAGTTTTTTCCCGGATTTTTTTTCCGGTTTTTTTCCATTTTTTTTTACGTTCTGCTGACCCTCATTCTTTAAATGACGCTATCCCGAGGAGGACACCTAAAGGCGAGCCGTAATGGCCTCATTTTTGGCAAGCTCCTCCGGTTTTTTTTCACAGTTTTTTTCACGGATTTTTTTTGCGGTTCTTTTTATCCGGTTTTTTCCATTTTTTTTTTACGTTCTGCTGACCCTCGTTCTTTAAATGACGCTATCCCGAGGAGGACACCTAAAGGCGAGCCGTAATGGCCTCATTTTTGGCAAGCTCCTCCGGTTTTTTTTCACAGTTTTTTCCCGGATTTTTTTTCCGGTATTTTTTTTTTTTACGTTGTGCTGACCCTCGTTCTTTAAATGACGCTATCCCGAGGAGGAAACGTAAACGCGAGCCGTAATGGCCTCATCTTTGGGAAGCTCCTCCGGAGTTTTTTTCACAGTTTTTTGCCAGATTTTTTTTTCGGTTTTTTTCCTTTCTTTTTTTTTTTTACGTTCTGCTGACTCTCATTCTTTAAATGACGCTATCCCGAGGAGGACACCTAAAGGCGAGCCGTAATGGCCTCATCTTTCGCAAGCTCTTCCGGTTTTTTTCAGAGTTTTTTTTCCTAATTTTTTTCCGGTTTTTTCCGGTTTTTTTTTTCTTTTTTTTTTTCTGCTGATCCTCGTTCTTTAAATGACGCTATCTCGAGGAGGACACCAAAAGGCAAGCTGTAATGGCCTCATCTTTGGCAAGTTCCTCCAGTTTTTTTTTTCACAGTTTTTTTCCCAAATATTTTTTCGGTTTTTATTTTTTTCGATTTTTCCATTTTTTTTTACATTATGCTGACCCCCGTTCTTTAAATGACGCTATCCCGAGGAGGACACCTAAAGAAGAGCCGTAATGGCCTCATCTTTGGCAGCTCCTCCGCTTTTTTTCACAGTTTTTTCCGGTTTGTTTTTTTCCGGTTTTTTCCAGTTTTTTTTTTTTTTTTTTTTTTTTTAATGTTGTGCTGACCCTCGTTCTTTAAATGACGCTATCCCGAGGAGGAAACGTAAAAGCGAGCCGTAATGGCCTCATCTTTGGGATGCTCCTCCGGTTTTTTTCACAGTTTTTTCCCGGATTTTTTTTCGGTTTTTTTCCTTTTTTTTTTTTTTTTACGTTATGCTGACCCTTATTCTTTAAATGACGCTATCCCGAGGAGGACACTTAAGGGCGAGCCGTAATGGCCTCATTTTTGGCAAGCTCCTCCGGTTTTTTTTCACAGTTTTTTTCCCGGATTTTTTTTCCGGTTTGTTTTTTTCCGGTTTTTTCCTTTTTTTTTTTTTTTACGTTGTGCTGACCCTCGTTCTTGAAATGACGCTATCTCGAGGAGGAAACGTAAAAGCGAGCCGTAATGGCCTCATCTTTGGGAAGCTCCTCCGGTTTTTTTTCATAGTTTTTTCCCGGATTTTTTTCTGGTTTTTTTCCATTTTTTTTTACGTTCTGCTGACCCTCATTCTTTAAATGACGCTATCCCGAGGAGGACACCTAAAGGCGGGCCCTAATGGCCTCATTTTTGGCAAGCCCCTCCGGTTTTTTTTTCACAGTTTTTTCCCGGATTTTTTTTTCCGGTTTGTTTTTTTCCGGTTTTTTCCTCTTTTTTTTATTTTTTTTTTACGTTGTGCTGACCCTCGTTCTTTAAATGACGCTATCCCGAGGAGGAAACGTAAAGGCGAGCCGTAATGGCCTCATCTTTGGGAAGCTCCTCCGGTTTTTTTTCACAGTTTTTTCCCGGATTTTTTTTCCGGTTTTTTTCCTTTTTTTTTTTACGTTGTGCTGACTCTCGTTCTTTAAATGACGCTATCCCGAGGAGGACACCTAAAGGCGAGCCATAATGGCCTCATTTTTGGCAAGGTCCTCCGGTTTTTTTTCACAGTTTTTTTCCCGAATTTTTTTTCCGGTTTGTTTTTTTCCGGTTTTTTCCTTTTTTTATTTTTTTTTACGTTGTGCTGACCCTCGTTCTTTAAATGACGCTATCCCGAGGAGGAAACGTAAAAGCGAGCCGTAATGGCCTCATCTTTGGGAAGCTCCTCCGGTTTTTTTTCACAGTTTTTTCCCGGATTTTTTTTCCGGTTTTTTCCATTTTTTTTTACGTTCTGCTGACCCTCATTCTTTAAATGACGCTATCCCGAGGAGGACACCTAAAGGCGAGCCGTAATGGCCTCATTTTTGGCAAGCTCCTCCGGTTTTTTTTCACAGTTTTTTTCCCGAATTTTTTTCCGGTTCTTTTTATCCGGTTTTTTCCATTTTTTTTTACGTTCTGCTGACCCTCGTTCTTTAAATGACGCTATCCCGAGGAGGACCCCTAAAGGCGAGCCGTAATGGCCTCATTTTTGGCAAGCTCCTCCGGTTTTTTTTCACAGTTTTTTCCCGGATTTTTTTTCTGGTATTTTTTTTTTACGTTGTGCTGACCCTCGTTCTTTAAATGACGCTATCCCGAGGAGGAAACGTAAACGCGAGCCGTAATGGCCTCATCTTTGGGAAGCTCCTCCGGGGTTTTTTTCACAGTTTTTTCCCAGATTTTTTTTTCGGTTTTTTTCCTTTCTTTTTTTTTTTACGTTCTGCTGACTCTCATTCTTTAAATGACGCTATCCCGAGGAGGACACCTAAAGGCGAGCCATAATGGCCTCATCTTTCGCAAGCTCTTCCGGTTTTTTTTCAGAGTTTTTTTTCCGAATTTTTTTTCGGTTTTTTCCAGTTTTTTTTTCTTTTTTTTTTTCTGCTGATCCTCGGTCTTTAAATGACGCTATCCCGAGGAGGACACCTAAAGGCGAGCTGTAATGGCCTCAATTTTGGCAAGTTCCTCCAGTTTTTTTTTTCACAGTTTTTTTCCCGAATTTTTTTCTGGTTTTTATTTTTTTCGATTTTTCGATTTCTTTTTTTTACATTCTGCTGACCCCCGTTCTTTAAATGACGCTATCCCGAGGAGGACACCTAAAGAAGAGCCGTAATGGCCTCATCTTTGGCAAGCTCCTCCGATTTTTTTCACAGTTTTTTTCCGGTTTGTTTTTTTCCGGTTTTTTCTAGTTTTTTTTTCTTTTTCTTTTTTTTTTTTTTAATGTTGTGCTGACCCTCGTTCTTTAAATGATGCTATCCCGAGGAGGAAACGTAAAAGCGAGCCGTAATGGCCTCATCTTTGGGAAGCTCCTCCAATTTTTTTTCACAGTTTTTTCCCGGATTTTTTTCCGGTTTTTTTCCTTTTTTTTTTTTTTTTTTTACGTTATGCTGACCCTTATTCTTTAAATGACGCTATCCCGAGGAGGACACATAAAAGCGAGCCGTAATGACCTCATTTTTGGCAAGCTCCTCCGGTTTTTTTTCACAGTTTTTTTCCCGGATTTTTTTTCCGGTTTTTTCCTTTTTTTTTTTTACGTTGTGCTGACCCTCGTTCTTTAAATGACGTTATCCCGAGGAGGGAACGTAAAAGCGAGCCGTAATGGCCTCATCTTTGGGAAGCTCCTCCGTTTTTTTTTTCACAGTTTTTTCCCGGATTTTTTTCCTGTTTTTTTCCTTTTTTTTTTTTTTTTTTTTACGTTCTGCTGACCCTCAATCTTTAAATGATGCTATCTCGATGAGGACATTTAAAGGCGACCCGTAATGGCCTCATTTTTGGCAAGCTCCTCCGGTTTTTTTTCACAATTTTTTTCACGGATTTTTTTTTCCGGTTAGTTTTTTCCGGTTTTTTCCAATTTTTTTTACGTTCTGCTGACCCTCATTCTTTAAGTGACGCTATCCCGAGGAGGACACTTAAAGGCGAGCCGTAATGGCCTCATTTTTGGCAAGCTCCTCCAGTTTTTTTCACAGTTTTTTTCTCGGATTTTTTTCCGGTTTTTTCCTTTTTTTTTATACGTTGTGCTGACCCTTGTTCTTTAAATGACGCTATCCCGAGGAGGAAACGTAAAAGCGAGCCGAAATGGCCTCATCTTTGGGAAGCTCCTCCGGTTTTTTTTTCACATTTTTTTCCCGGATTTTGTTTCCGGTTTTTTCCTTTTTTTTTTTTTTTTTTACGTTTTGCTGACTCTCGTTCTTTAAATGACGCTATCCCAAGGAGGACACCTAAAGGCGAGCCGTAATGGCCTCATCTTTGGCAAGCTCCTCGGGTTTTTTTTCACAGTTTTTTTCCGAATTTTTTTTTCGGTTTTTTCCTGTTTTTTTTTTCTTTTTTTTTTCTGCTGACTCTCGTTCTTTAAATGACGCTATCCCGAGGAGGACACCTAAAGGCGAGCCATAATGGCCTCATTTTTGGCAAGGTCCTCCGGTTTTTTTTCACAGTTTTTTTCCCGAATTTTTTTTCCGGTTTGTTTTTTTCCGGTTTTTTCCTTTTTTTATTTTTTTTTACGTTGTGCTGACCCTCGTTCTTTAAATGACACTATCCCGAGGAGGAAACGTAAAAGCGAGCCGTAATGGCCTCATCTTTGGGAAGCTCCTCCGGTTTTTTTTCACAATTTTTTCCCGGATTTTTTTTCCGGTTTTTTTCCATTTTTTTTTACGTTCTGCTGACCCTCATTCTTTAAATGACGCTATCCCGAGGAGGACACCTAAAGGCGAGCCGTAATGGCCTCATTTTTGGCAAGCTCCTCCGGTTTTTTTTCACAGTTTTTTTCCCGGATTTTTTTCCGGTTCTTTTTATCCGGTTTTTTCCATTTTTTTTTACGTTCTGCTGACCCTCGTTCTTTAAATGACGCTATCCCGAGGAGGACCCCTAAAGGCGAGCCGTAATGGCCTCATTTTTGGCAAGCTCCTCCGGTTTTTTTTCACAGTTTTTTCCTGGTTTTTTTTCTGGTATTTTTTTTTTTACGTTGTGCTGACCCTCGTTCTTTAAATGACGCTATCCCGAGGAGGAAACGTAAACGCGAGCCGTAATGGCCTCATCTTTGGGAAGCTCCTCCGGGGTTTTTTTCAAGTTTTTTCCCAGATTTTTTTTTCGGTTTTTTTCCTTTCTTTTTTTTTTTTACGTTCTGCTGACTCTCATTCTTTAAATGACGCTATCCCGAGGAGGACACCTGAAGGCGAGCCATAATGGCCTCATCTTTCGCAAGCTCTTCCGGTTTTTTTTCAGAGTTTTTTTTCCGAATTTTTTTCCGGTTTTTTCCAGTTTTTTTTTTCTTTTTTTTTTCTGCTGATCCTCGTTCTTTAAATGACGCTATCCCGAGGAGGACACCTAAAGGCGAGCTGTAATGGCCTCATCTTTGGCAAGTTCCTCCAGTTTTTTTTTTCACAGTTTTTTTCCCGAATTTTTTTCTGGTTTTTATTTTTTTCGATTTTTCGATTTTTTTTTTTTTACATTCTGCTGACCCCCGTTCTTTAAATGACGCTATCCCGAGGAGGACACCTAAAGAAGAGCCGTAATGGCCTCATCTTTGGCAAGCTCCTCCGGTTTTTTTTCAGAGTTTTTTTTCCGAATTTTTTTCCGGTTTTTTCCAGTTTTTTTTTCTTTTTTTTTTTCTTCTGATCCTCGTTCTTTAAATGACGCTATCCCGAGGAGGACACCTAAAGGCGAGCCGTAATGGCCTCATTTTTGGCAAGCTCCTCCGGTTTTTTTTCACAGTTTTTTCCCGGATTTTTTTTCCGGTATTTTTTTTTTTTACGTTGTGCTGACCCTCGTTCTTTAAATGACGCTATCCCGAGGAGGAAACGTAAACGCGAGCCGTAATGGCCTCATCTTTGGGAAGCTCCTCCGGGGTTTTTTTCACAGTTTTTTCCCAGATTTTTTTTTCGGTTTTTTTCCATTCTTTTTTTTTTACGTTCTGCTGACTCTCATTCTTTAAATGACGCTATCCCGAGGAGGACACCTAAAGGCGAGCCGTAATGGCCTCATCTTTCGCAAGCTCTTCCGGTTTTTTTCAGAGTTTTTTTCCTAATTTTTTTCCGGTTTTTTCCGGTTTTTTTTTCTTTTTTTTTTTCTGCTGATCCTCGTTCTTTAAATGACGCTATCTCGAGGAGGACACCAAAAGGCAAGCTGTAATGGCCTCATCTTTGGCAAGTTCCTCCAGTTTTTTTTTTCACAGTTTTTTTCCCGAATATTTTTTCGGTTTTTATTTTTTTCGATTTTTCCATTTTTTTTTTTACATTATGCTGACCCCCGTTCTTTAAATGACGCTATCCCGAGGAGGACACCTAAAGAAGAGCCGTAATGGCCTCATCTTTGGCAGGCTCCTCCGATTTTTTTCACAGTTTTTTCCGGTTTGTTTTTTTCCGGTTTTTTCCAGTTTTTTTTTCTTTTTCTTTTTTTTTTTTAATGTTGTGCTGACCCTCGTTCTTTAAATGACGCTATCCCGAGGAGGAAACGTAAAAGCGAGCCGTAATGGCCTCATCTTTGGGAAGCTCCTCCGGTTTTTTTCACAGTTTTTTCCCGGATTTTTTTTCGGTTTTTTTCCTTTTTTTTTTTTTACGTTATGCTGACCCTTATTCTTTAAATGACGCTATCCCGAGGAGGACACTTAAGGGCGAGCCGTAATGGCCTCATTTTTGGCAAGCTCCTCCGGTTTTTTTTCACAGTTTTTTTCCCGGATTTTTTTTCCGGTTTGTTTTTTTCCGGTTTTTTTTTTTTTTTTACGTTGTGCTGACCCTCGTTCTTGAAATGACGTTATCTCGAGGAGGAAACGTAAAAGCGAGCCGTAATGGCCTCATCTTTGGGAAGCTCCTCCGGTTTTTTTTTCACAGTTTTTTCCCGGATTTTTTTCTGGTTTTTTTCCATTTTTTTTTACGTTTTGCTGACCCTCATTCTTTAAATGACGCTATCCCGAGGAGGACACCTAAAGGCAAGCCGTAATGGCCTCATTTTTGGCAAGCTCCTCCGGTTTTTTTTCACAGTTTTTTTCCCGAATTTTTTTCCGGTTCTTTTTATCCGGTTTTTTATATTTTTTTTTACGTTCTGCTGACCCTCGTTCTTTAAATGACGCTATCCCGAGGAGGAAACGTAAAGCCGAGCCGTAATGGCCTCATTTTTGGCAAGCTCCTCCGGTTTTTTTTCACAGTTTTTTCCCGGATTTTTTTTCTGGTATTTTTTTTTTTACGTTGTGCTGACCCTCGTTCTTTAAATGACGCTATCCCGAGGAGGAAACGTAAACGCGAGCCGTAATGGCCTCATCTTTGGGAAGCTCCTCCGGGGTTTTTTTCACAGTTTTTTCCCAGATTTTTTTTTCGGTTTATTTCCTTTCTTTTTTTTTTTTACGTTCTGCTGACTCTCATTCTTTAAATGACGCTATCCCGAGGAGGACACCTAAAGGCGAGCCATAATGGCCTCATCTTTCGCAAGCTCTTTCGGTTTTTTTTCAGAGTTTTTTTCCGAATTTTTTTCCGGTTTTTTCCAGTTTTTTTTTCTTTTTTTTTTCTGCTGATCCTCGTTCTTTAAATGACGCTATCCCGAGGAGGACACCTAAAGGCGAGCTGTAATGGCCTCATCTTTGGCAAGTTCCTCCAGTTTTTTTTTTTCACAGTTTTTTTCCCGAATTTTTTTCTGGTTTTTATTTTTTTCGATTTTTCGATTTTTTTTTTTTTTACATTCTGCTGACCCCCGTTCTTTAAATGACGCTATCCCGAGGAGGACACCTAAAGAAGAGCCGTAATGGCCTCATCTTTGGCAAGCTCCTCCGATTTTTTTCACAGTTTTTTTCCGGTTTGTTTTTTTCCGGTTTCTTCTAGTTTTTTTTCTTTTTCTTTTTTTTTTTTTAATGTTGTGCTGACCCTCGTTCTTTAAATGATGCTATCCCGAGGAGGAAACGTAAAAGCGAGCCGTAATGGCCTCATCTTTGGGAAGCTCCTCCGATTTTTTTTCACAGTTTTTTCCCGGATTTTTTTCCGGTTTTTTTCCTTTTTTTTTTTTTTTTACGTTATGCTGACCCTTATTCTTTAAATGACGCTATCCCGAGGAGGACACTTAAAAGCGAGCCGTAATGGCCTCCTTTTTGGCAAGCTCCTCCGGTTTTTTTTCACAGTTTTTTTCCCGGATTTTTTTTCCGGTTTTTTCCTTTTTTTTTTTATGTTGTGCTGACCCTCGTTCTTTAAATGACGTTATCCCGAGGAGGGAACGTAAAAGCGAGTCGTAATGGCCTCATCTTTGGGAAGCTCCTCCGGTTTTTTTTTCACAGTTTTTTCCCGGATTTTTTTCCTGTTTTTTCCCTTTTTTTTTTTTTTTTACGTTCTGCTGACCCTCAATCTTTAAATGATGCTATCTCGATGAGGACATTTAAAGGCGACCCGTAATGGCCTCATTTTGGCAAGCTCCTCCGGTTTTTTTTCACAGTTTTTTTCACGGATTTTTTTTTCCGGTTAGTTTTTTTCCGGTTTTTTCCAATTTTTTTTACGTTCTGCTGACCCTCATTCTTTAAGTGACGCTATCCCGAGGAGGACACTTAAAGGCGAGCCGTAATGGCCTCATTTTTGGCAAGCTCCTCCAGTTTTTTTCACAGTTTTTTTCTCAGATTTTTTTTCCGGTTTGTTTTTTTCCGGTTTTTTCCTTTTTTTTTTATACGTTGTGCTGACCCTTGTTCTTTAAATGACGCTATCCCGAGGAGGAAACGTAAAAGCGAGCCGTAATGGCCTCATCTTTGGGAAGCTCCTCCGGTTTTTTTTTCACATTTTTTTCCCGGATTTTTTTTCCGGTTTTTTCTTTTTTTTTTTTTTTTTTTTTACGTTTTGCTGACTCTCGTTCTTTAAATGACGCTATCCCAAGGAGGACACCTAAAGGCGAGCCGTAATGGCCTCATCTTTGGCAAGCTCCTCGGGTTTTTTTTCACAGTTTTTTTCCGAATTTTTTTTTCGGTTTTTTTCTGTTTTTTTTTTCTTTTTTTTTTCTGCTGACTCTCGTTCTTTAAATGACGCTATCCCGAGGAGGACACCTAAAGGCGAGCCATAATGGCCTCATTTTTGGCAAGGTCCTCCGGTTTTTTTTCACAGTTTTTTTCCCGAATTTTTTTTCCGGTTTGTTTTTTTCCGGTTTTTTCCTTTTTTTATTTTTTTTTACGTTGTGCTGACCCTCGTTCTTTAAATGACGCTATCCCGAGGAGGAAACGTAAAAGCGAGCCGTAATGGCCTCATCTTTGGGAAGCTCCTCCGGTTTTTTTTCACAGTTTTTTCCCGGATTTTTTTTCCGGTTTTTTTCCATTTTTTTTTACGTTCTGCTGACCATCATTCTTTAAATGACGCTATCCCGAGGAGGACACCTAAAGGCGAGCCGTAATGGCCTCATTTTTGGCAAGCTCCTCCGGTTTTTTTTCACAGTTTTTTTCCCGGATTTTTTTCCGGTTCTTTTTATCCGGTTTTTTCCATTTTTTTTTACGTTCTGCTGACCCTCGTTCTTTAAATGATGCTATCCCGAGGAGGACCCTAAAGGCGAGCCGTAATGGCCTCATTTTTGGCAAGCTCCTCCGGTTTTTTTTCACAGTTTTTTCCCGGATTTTTTTTCTGGTATTTTTTTTTTACGTTCTGCTGACCCTCGTTCTTTAAATGACGATATCCCGAGGAGGAAACGTAAACGCGAGCCGTAATGGCCTCATCTTTGGGAAGCTCCTCCGGGGTTTTTTTCACAGTTTTTTCCTAGATTTTTTTTCGGTTTTTTTCCTTTCTTTTTTTTTTTATGTTCTGCTGACTCTCATTCTTTAAATGACGCTATCCCGAGGAGGACACCTAAAGGCGAGCCATAATGGCCTCATCTTTCGCAAGCTCTTCCGCTTTTTTTCAGAGTTTTTTTTCCAAATTTTTTTCCGGTTTTTTCCAGTTTTTTTTTTCTTTTTTTTTTTCTGCTGATCCTCGTTCTTTAAATGACGCTATCCCGAGGAGGACACCTAAAGGCGAGCTGTAATGGCCTCATCTTTGGCAAGTTCCTCCAGTTTTTTTTTTTCACAGTTTTTTTCCCGAATTTTTTTCTGGTTTTTATTTTTTTCGATTTTTCGATTTTTTTTTTTTTTTACATTCTGCTGACCCCCGTTCTTTAAATGACGCTATCCCGAGGAGGACACCTAAAGAAGAGCCGTAATGGCCTCATCTTTGGCAAGCTCCTCCGATTTTTTTCACAGTTTTTTTCCGGTTTGTTTTTTCCGGTTTTTTCCGGTTTTTTCCATTTTTTTCCCGGATTTTTTTTTTTTTTTTTACGTTTTGCTGACTCTCGTTCTTTAAATGACGCTATCCCAAGGAGGACACCTAAAGGCGAGCCGTAATGGCCTCATCTTTGGCAAGCTCCTCGGGTTTTTTTTCACAGTTTTTTTCCAAATTTTTTTTCGGTTTTTTCCTGTTTTTTTTTCTTTTTTTTTTTTCTGCTGACCCTCGTTCTTTAAATGACTCTATCCCGAGGAGGACACCTAAAGGCGAGCCGTAATGGCCTCATATTTGGCAAGCTCCTCCATTTTTTTTGTACATTTTTTTTCCCGATTTTTATTTTTTTCGATTTTTCCAGTTTTTTTTTTTTTTACATTCTGCTGACCCCCGTTTTTTAAATGACGCTATCCCGAGGAGGACACCTAAAGGCGAGCCGTAATGGGCTCATCTTTGGCAAGCTCCTCCGATTTTTTTCACAGTTTTTTTCCGGTTTATTTTTTTCAGGTTTTTTCCAGTTTTTTTTTTTTAACGTTGTGCTGACCCTCGTTCTTTAAATGACGTTATCCCGAGGAGGAAACGTAAAAGCGAGCCGTAATGGCCTCATCTTTGGGAAGCTCCTCCGGTTTTTTTTTTTCACAGTTTTTTCCCAGATTTTTTTCCGGTTTTTTCCCTTTTTTTTTTTTTTTACGTTCTGCTGACCCTCATTCTTTAAATGACGCTATCTCGAGGAGGACATTTAAAGGTGAGCCGTAATGGCCTCATTTTTGGCAAGCTCCTCCGGTTTTTTTCACAGTTTTTTTCCCGGATTTTTTTTCCGGTTTTTTCCATTTTTTTTTACGTTCTGCTGACCCTCGTTCTTTAAATGACGCTATCCCGAGGAGGACACCTAAAGGCTAGCCGTAATGGCCTCATCTTTGGCAAGCTCCTCCGGTTTTTTTTCACAGTTTTTTTCCCGAATTTTTTTTCCTTTTTTTCCAGTTTTTTTTTTTTTTTTTTTTTCTGCTGACCCTCGTTCTTTAAATGACGCTATCCCGAGGAGGACACTTAAAAGCGAGCCGTAATGGCCTCATTTTTTGCAAGCTCTTCCGGTTTTTTTTCAAAGTTTTTTTCCCAGATTTTTTTTTCCGGTTTGTTTTTTTTCGGTTTTTTCCATTTTTTTACGTTGTGCTGACCCTCGTTCTTTAAATGACTCTATCCCGAGGAGGAAACGTAAAAGCGAGCCGTAATGGCCTCATCTTTGGGAAGCTCTTCCGGTTTTTTTTTTCACAGTTTTTTCCCCGATTTTTTTCCGATTTTTTTTCTTTTTTTTTTTACGTTATGCTGACTCTCGTTCTTTAAATGACGTTATCCCGAGGAGGACACCTAAAGGCGAGCCGTAATGGCCTCATCTTTTGCAAGCTCCTCCAGTTTTTTTTTTACAGTTTTTTTCCCGTATTTTTTTCCGGTTTTTATTTTTTCTTTTTTCTAGTTTTTTTTCCTTTTTTTTTTACATTCTGCGGACCCCCGTTCTTTAAATGACGCTATCCCGAGGAGGACACCTAAAAGCGAGCCGTAATGGCCTCATTCTTTAAATGACGCTATTCCGAGGAGTAATGGCCTCATCTTTGGGAAGCTCCTCCGGTTTTTTTTTCACAGTTTTTTCCCGAATTTTTTTTCCGGTTTTTTTCCATTTTTTTTTACGTTCTGCTGACCCTCATTCTTTAAATGACGCTATCCCGAGGAGGACACCTAAAGGCCAGCCGTAATGGCCTCATCTTTGGCAAGCTCCTCCGGTTTTTTTTCATAGTTTTCTCCCCAAATTTTTTTTCCTTTTTTTTCCAGTTTTTTTTCTTTTTGTTTTCTGCTGACCCACGTTGTTTAAATGTTGCTATCCCGAGGAGGACACCTAAAGTCGAGCCGTAATGGCCTCATCTTTGACAAGCTCCTCCAGTTTTTTTTTTCACAGTTTTTTTCCCAATTTTTTTCCGGATTTTTTTTTTACATTCTGCTGACCCCGTTCTTTAAATGATGCTATCCCGAGGAGGACACCTAAAGGCGAGCCATAATGGCCTCATTTTTGGCAAGGTCCTCCGGTTTTTTTTCACAGTTTTTTCTCGAATTTTTTTCCGGTTTGTTTTTTTCCGGTTTTTTTCCTTTTTTTTTTTTTTTACGTTATGCTGACCCTTATTCTTTAAATGACGCTATCCGAGGAGGACACTTAAAAGCGAGCCGTAATGGCCTCTTTTTGGCAAGCTCCTCCGGTTTTTTTTCACAGTTTTTTTCCCGGATTTTTTTTCCGGTTTTTTCCTTTTTTTTTATGTTGTGCTGACCCTCGTTCTTTAAATGACGTTATCCCGAGGAGGGAACGTAAAAGCGAGTCGTAATGGCCTCATCTTTGGGAAGCTCCTCCGGTTTTTTTTCACAGTTTTTTCCCGGATTTTTTTCCTGTTTTTCCCTTTTTTTTTTTTTTTACGTTCTGCTGACCCTCAATCTTTAAATGATGCTATCTCGATGAGGACATTAAAGGCGACCCGTAATGGCCTCATTTTTGGCAAGCTCCTCCGGTTTTTTTCACAGTTTTTTTCACGGATTTTTTTTTCCGGTTAGTTTTTTTCCGGTTTTTTCAATTTTTTTTACGTTCTGCTGACCCTCATTCTTTAAGTGACGCTATCCCGAGGAGGACACTTAAAGGCGAGCCGTAATGGCCTCATTTTTGGCAAGCTCCTCCAGTTTTTTTCACAGTTTTTTTCTCAGATTTTTTTTCCGGTTTGTTTTTTTCCGGTTTTTTCCTTTTTTTTTATACGTTGTGCTGACCCTTGTTCTTTAAATGACGCTATCCCGAGGAGGAAACGTAAAAGCGAGCCGTAATGGCCTCATCTTTGGGAAGCTCCTCCGGTTTTTTTTTCACATTTTTTTCCCGGATTTTTTTTCCGGTTTTTTCTTTTTTTTTTTTTTTTTTTTACGTTTTGCTGACTCTCGTTCTTTAAATGACGCTATCCCAAGGAGGACACCTAAAGGCGAGCCGTAATGGCCTCATCTTTGGCAAGCTCCTCGGGTTTTTTTTCACAGTTTTTTTCCGAATTTTTTTTTCGGTTTTTTTCTGTTTTTTTTTTCTTTTTTTTTCTGCTGACTCTCGTTCTTTAAATGACGCTATCCCGAGGAGGACACCTAAAGGCGAGCCATAATGGCCTCATTTT
Source organism: Arachis hypogaea (assembly GCF_003086295.3). Taxonomy (NCBI): domain Eukaryota; kingdom Viridiplantae; phylum Streptophyta; class Magnoliopsida; order Fabales; family Fabaceae; genus Arachis; species Arachis hypogaea. The sequence goes on along the minus strand of NC_092046.1, from coordinate 77,763,183 downwards.
TGGCAAGGTCCTCCGGTTTTTTTTCACAGTTTTTTTCCCGAATTTTTTTTCCGGTTTGTTTTTTTCCGGTTTTTTCCTTTTTTTATTTTTTTTTACGTTGTGCTGACCCTCGTTCTTTAAATGACGCTATCCCGAGGAGGAAACGTAAAAGCGAGCCGTAATGGCCTCATCTTTGGGAAGCTCCTCCGGTTTTTTTTCACAGTTTTTTCCCGGATTTTTTTTCCGGTTTTTTTCCATTTTTTTTTACGTTCTGCTGACCATCATTCTTTAAATGACGCTATCCCGAGGAGGACACCTAAAGGCGAGCCGTAATGGCCTCATTTTTGGCAAGCTCCTCCGGTTTTTTTTCACAGTTTTTTTCCCGGATTTTTTTCCGGTTCTTTTTATCCGGTTTTTTCCATTTTTTTTTTACGTTCTGCTGACCCTCGTTCTTTAAATGATGCTATCCCGAGGAGGACCCTAAAGGCGAGCCGTAATGGCCTCATTTTTGGCAAGCTCCTCCGGTTTTTTTTCACAGTTTTTTCCCGGATTTTTTTTCTGGTATTTTTTTTTACGTTCTGCTGACCCTCGTTCTTTAAATGACGATATCCCGAGGAGGAAACGTAAACGCGAGCCGTAATGGCCTCATCTTTGGGAAGCTCCTCCGGGGTTTTTTTCACAGTTTTTTCCTAGATTTTTTTTCGGTTTTTTTCCTTTCTTTTTTTTTTTATGTTCTGCTGACTCTCATTCTTTAAATGACGCTATCCCGAGGAGGACACCTAAAGGCGAGCCATAATGGCCTCATCTTTCGCAAGCTCTTCCGCTTTTTTTTCAGAGTTTTTTTCCAAATTTTTTTCCGGTTTTTTCCAGTTTTTTTTTTCTTTTTTTTTTTTCTGCTGATCCTCGTTCTTTAAATGACGCTATCCCGAGGAGGACACCTAAAGGCGAGCTGTAATGGCCTCATCTTTGGCAAGTTCCTCCAGTTTTTTTTTTCACAGTTTTTTTCCCGAATTTTTTTCTGGTTTTTATTTTTTTCGATTTTTCGATTTTTTTTTTTTTTTTACATTCTGCTGACCCCCGTTCTTTAAATGACGCTATCCCGAGGAGGACACCTAAAGAAGAGCCGTAATGGCCTCATCTTTGGCAAGCTCCTCCGATTTTTTTCACAGTTTTTTTCGGTTTGTTTTTTTCCGGTTTTTTCCGGTTTTTTCCATTTTTTTCCCGGATTTTTTTTTTTTTTTTACGTTTTGCTGACTCTCGTTCTTTAAATGACGCTATCCCAAGGAGGACACCTAAAGGCGAGCCGTAATGGCCTCATCTTTGGCAAGCTCCTCGGGTTTTTTTTCACAGTTTTTTTCCAAATTTTTTTTCGGTTTTTTCCTGTTTTTTTTTTCTTTTTTTTTTTTCTGCTGACCCTCGTTCTTTAAATGACTCTATCCCGAGGAGGACACCTAAAGGCGAGCCGTAATGGCCTCATATTTGGCAAGCTCCTCCATTTTTTTTGTACATTTTTTTTCCCGATTTTTATTTTTTTCGATTTTTCCAGTTTTTTTTTTTTTACATTCTGCTGACCCCCGTTTTTTAAATGACGCTATCCCGAGGAGGACACCTAAAGGCGAGCCGTAATGGGCTCATCTTTGGCAAGCTCCTCCGATTTTTTTCACAGTTTTTTTCCGGTTTATTTTTTTCAGGTTTTTTCCAGTTTTTTTTTTTTAACGTTGTGCTGACCCTCGTTCTTTAAATGACGTTATCCCGAGGAGGAAACGTAAAAGCGAGCCGTAATGGCCTCATCTTTGGGAAGCTCCTCCGGTTTTTTTTTTTCACAGTTTTTTCCCAGATTTTTTTCCGGTTTTTTCCCTTTTTTTTTTTTTTTACGTTCTGCTGACCCTCATTCTTTAAATGACGCTATCTCGAGGAGGACATTTAAAGGTGAGCCGTAATGGCCTCATTTTGGCAAGCTCCTCCGGTTTTTTTCACAGTTTTTTTCCCGGATTTTTTTTCCGGTTTTTTCCATTTTTTTTTACGTTCTGCTGACCCTCGTTCTTTAAATGACGCTATCCCGAGGAGGACACCTAAAGGCTAGCCGTAATGGCCTCATCTTTGGCAAGCTCCTCCGGTTTTTTTTCACAGTTTTTTTCCCGAATTTTTTTTCCTTTTTTTCCAGTTTTTTTTTCTTTTTTTTTTTCTGCTGACCCTCGTTCTTTAAATGACGCTATCCCGAGGAGGACACTTAAAAGCGAGCCGTAATGGCCTCATTTTTTGCAAGCTCTTCCGGTTTTTTTTCAAAGTTTTTTTCCCAGATTTTTTTTTCCGGTTTGTTTTTTTTCGGTTTTTTCCATTTTTTTACGTTGTGCTGACCCTCGTTCTTTAAATGACTCTATCCCGAGGAGGAAACGTAAAAGCGAGCCGTAATGGCCTCATCTTTGGGAAGCTCTTCCGGTTTTTTTTTTCACAGTTTTTTCCCCGATTTTTTTCCGATTTTTTTTCTTTTTTTTTTTACGTTATGCTGACTCTCGTTCTTTAAATGACGTTATCCCGAGGAGGACACCTAAAGGCGAGCCGTAATGGCCTCATCTTTTGCAAGCTCCTCCAGTTTTTTTTTTACAGTTTTTTTCCCGTATTTTTTTCCGGTTTTTATTTTTTTCTTTTTTCTAGTTTTTTTTCCTTTTTTTTTTTACATTCTGCGGACCCCCGTTCTTTAAATGACGCTATCCCGAGGAGGACACCTAAAAGCGAGCCGTAATGGCCTCATTCTTTAAATGACGCTATTCCGAGGAGTAATGGCCTCATCTTTGGGAAGCTCCTCCGGTTTTTTTTCACAGTTTTTTCCCGAATTTTTTTTCCGGTTTTTTTTCCATTTTTTTTTACGTTCTGCTGACCCTCATTCTTTAAATGACGCTATCCCGAGGAGGACACCTAAAGGCCAGCCGTAATGGCCTCATCTTTGGCAAGCTCCTCCGGTTTTTTTTCATAGTTTTCTCCCCAAATTTTTTTTCCTTTTTTTTCCAGTTTTTTTTCTTTTTGTTTTCTGCTGACCCACGTTGTTTAAATGTTGCTATCCCGAGGAGGACACCTAAAGTCGAGCCGTAATGGCCTCATCTTTGACAAGCTCCTCCAGTTTTTTTTTTCACAGTTTTTTTCCCAAATTTTTTTCCGGATTTTTTTTTTACATTCTGCTGACCCCCGTTCTTTAAATGATGCTATCCCGAGGAGGACACCTAAAGGCGAGCCATAATGGCCTCATTTTTGGCAAGGTCCTCCGGTTTTTTTTCACAGTTTTTTTCTCGAATTTTTTTTCCGGTTTGTTTTTTTCCGTTTTTTCCATTTTTTTATTTTTTTACGTTGTGCTGACCCTCGTTCTTTAAATGACGCTATCCCGAGGAGGAAACGTAAAAGCGAGCCGTAATGGCCTCATCTTTGGGAAGCTCCTCCGGTTTTTTTTCACAGTTTTTTCCCGGATTTTTTTTTCCGGTTTTTTTCCATTTTTTTTTTACGTTCTGTTGACCCTCATTCTTTAAATGACGCTATCCCGAGGAGGACACCTAAAGGCGAGCCGTAATGGCCTCATTTTTGGCAAGCTCCTCCGGTTTTTTTTCACAGTTTTTTTCCCGGATTTTTTCCGGTTCTTTTTATCCGGTTTTTTCCATTTTTTTTACGTTCTGCTGACCCTCTTCTTTAAATGACGCTATCCCGAGGAGGACACCTAAAGGCGAGCCGTAATGCCTCATTTTTGTCAAGCTCCTCCGGTTTTTTTCACAGTTTTTTCCCGGATTTTTTTCTGGTATTTTTTTTTTTTACGTTGTGCTGACCCTCGTTCTTTAAATAACGCTATCCCGAGGAGGAAACGTAAACGCGAGCCGTAATGGCCTCATCTTTGGGAAGCTCCTCCGGGTTTTTTTTCACAGTTTTTTTCCAGATTTTTTTTTCGGTTTTTTTCCTTTCTTTTTTTTTTTTACGTTCTGCTGACTCTCATTCTTTAAATGACGCTATCCCGAGGAGGACACCTAAAGGCGAGCCATAATGGCCTCATCTTTCGCAAGCTCTTCCGGTTTTTTCAGAGTTTTTTTTCCGAATTTTTTTTTTTTTTTTTTTTTTTTTTTTTTTGCTGATCCTCGTTCTTTAAATGACGTCCGAGGCCTAAGGCGACTAATCCTCTTTGCAAGTTCTTTTTTTTTTACAGTTTTTTTTTTTTTTTTTTTTTTTTTTCGTTTTTTTTTTTTTTTTTACATTCTGCTGACCCCGTTCTTTAAATGACGCTATCCGAGGAGGACACCTAAAGAGCGTAATGGCCTCATCTTTGGCAAGCTCTCGATTTTTTCACAGTTTTTTTTTCCGGTTTGTTTTTTTCCGGTTTTTTTCTAGTTTTTTTTTTCTTTTTTCCTTTTTAATTTTTTTTTTAATGTTGTCTGGACCCTCGTTTCTTAAATGACGCTATCCGAGGAGGACACAAAGCGGCCGTAATGGCCTCATTTTGGCAAGCTCCTCCGGCAATTTTTTTTCGACCGTTTTTTTTCCACCGAGATTTTTTATCCGGTATTTTCCCTTTTGTTTTTTTT